>NW_023505087.1:0-248000 GCF_004664715.2 Peromyscus leucopus | reverse complement strand
CTATGTACTGAGACTAATCCTGACCATCCTATCTATAGAGAGTGTTCCCTCACCCTGTCATGTGTGTCCTGTGAAATAGTTCACCTTACTTATTAGATTCCCACAAAATGAGGAATTTATATATCCAAATCAATGTAATTACTTTCAATCTGCTACATTGTCCTATTAAATCACAATTCTAAAGTAGACTCTATATTCTTTAAATTTGTGTTAGGAATAAAATAAGACAAGAAACTTTTAGTCAATAGGATATGTTCCTTAAGAGTAAGTTATGTTCAAGGTAGATGGTGATCAGAGAAACTGTTTTCTGTCATCCCTTAGACTGTCTTTTAAAAGGCAAGGGACATGGCCTTCTGTTCTGTTCTTCTTAGACACTGGAGAGCTGAAACTGTTATTACTTTCAACTCTGAAATGCCTTCTTTGAAGATGAATATACCAAAACATTAGGAGCTTTATTCTTTTTCGAATATTGCTTTTTAGAATATTGCTTTGATGTCTTTAAACATTCTATTTATGTTAACATGAGCATCTAGTTTGGTCTTTGACCTACTTTAGAAAAGACACATCATCTCCCTCGTTTTCCTTCACAGACAAAACCTGGCTACAATAAAGCAGAACATACTCCAGTTACTTCTTTGGACAACAACCCTACAGATACATCTAATTCAGGTAAATTCACATTTAATTCCTGTCATTTTTTTTCTTCAATTACTCTTTCTCAATGATGAATTCATAGTATGACTTTCAATAAGCCTTAAAGAAGAATATATTATGCTTTTCTTTTTCCTTCAGTGAATAAAAGAGCAAAATGAATGTATTGCTTGGTGCTTTCTGTTAAATGTTGACTTTTGACTGAAATTTATTTGAACACAGAGTTGAAATTTTAAGAAGTACATAATAATAATAAATTTTAAGAATTGTGTTATAATAAATGCCTGTCAAGTTGTAATAGTTAATTGTTGTAATCAAGTAATGAAAGGCTTTTATAGTCAAGATGTGACTTATTGCCCCTTTACTGAAGTACTCATGAGATATACGACTGCACCTTAGAAAAGACAATATAGATGAAACAGAACTGAAGAAAAATGGTTGTTTGTTTTAGAAAATATTGTATGAATATAAATTAGAAAGCACAGACATACTGACTTTGATACTGTTTTGAATTACCCTAAAATGACTTGGTGATTTTTTAAAAAATAAAATACAATAAAAAATGTCTAAGCTACATATAGAAAAGGATTTTTATCAAACCATGACCTTATTGTCTCAAATATCAAGAAAAAATTCCTCCACTGAAATTAACCCAGAAAGTTAAAAAGACAATTTAGAAACTGTATTTAATATAACTAAAAGGCTAACTAACACAATATGCTAAGTTATTATTCAAAGTGAAACCCACATGTATTAATTTTTAATGCCACTATTTTTGCTAAGAATTGCAAAATAAAGAGAACTAGTTTAGATTAGGTGCTACTAGGACATGGACAGATGGTATAGTTTAGTAGACGAGTACATGCTTACCAGGCATGAAGCCCTGTATTCAGTCCCCAGCACCAAAAAGAAAACAAAGAAAAGAAAAGAAAGGAAAGAAAAGAAAGGAAAGAAAACAGCCACCATCAGTCTTCACGGGATCTGTGCTGCGTTCATCATGTTTCCTCTGGTTGGGAGAAGTATTTTCCAATTGGTTAGTAATTTTTAACCAAAATAATATACCTTTTAATTACTGAGCTTTAGTGATTCTTGCAAATACTATTAATTAGTATTCCTTTGACGTAATTAATGTTCAGTCTCTTGATAGACTGTTTTTATTTTAAATTGAGAATTCACATGGAAAGAAGAAGATAGATGAATAAAGCAGGTAATCCAAGATGTAAGGTCAGTCCGAGTTGCTCCATGATGAAAGTCTGGGCCCTTGTTCCTTGATTATACTGTAAAGCCTTAATTATGAAACATGTGTGTAATAAATTTTCAATTTTTAGAGTAACCAAACTAATTAGTCCCTTTAGCCATTTGTTTAGTGTACATTTGCTAAATGCTACCTAGTTAGCAGTGAACACAGCACAGCAGGAATTCCAGAGAGATTTAGGATCTTTCTGTGAGTTACTTAATGTTATTGTAAAATAAATGATGAAGTTAACATCCTCAATGATGAGATTAACATCCTCATTACTCAAATCAGAAAACATTGAAATAAATATATATTTCTCCATAGATTTGCACATACATATGGATTTTCTATTGTACACAAGTAATGTAAAGACATCTACAAAGTAGACTAAGGAGAGTGTGAGCAGGAAGCTCCAGGAGATATTCAATAAAAACAGCCAGTGATTTGCATTTTGTACAGGAGAACACAGGAGCAACCGGGGAAGTCTTAGCCCTTGACCCTGGTTTCTTAGCTCCCTGACCCTGAACCAGTTGCCATAAGGGAAAGTTACAGATTAAAGATCGTTCATATCAAGCACTTAGCATTGTGATTGCTACATAGTATATGCTCAGCACTATTTTTATTATTTATTATATTGCAGAAACGTAAGCGACTATATACTTCAGATAGCATTCCAAAGTAAGAACATGGTTTTAGAGCAGAAGTGAGGGCTTCTTGTGGGTGAGTCGATTTTATGTCTTCCCTTCAACCTCCAAAGCTGGGATACAGCAAAGGACTCATCATAGTATGAAAAACCTATTAAGAAACTTCAGCTTCCCCAAAATCAGACATTCCCTAAGTCTTAAGGGAAGCAGGCAGAAGACCATCCTAATTTAAGGAGTTCCCAAGAGCAGGAGCACAGAGCCCAGAGAGGTGAGATGCTGGAAACCCTGAGAGCCAGCTCTGATGAGAGCACAGATCTGGCAATGGTAAGTAAAGTGAGAATTACACAGTGACCATAAGAAACTATGCTCAATTTTGGAATAAGAAAGTAGTTATTGAGAAATATATTTGAGTAAGTCATTTATAAAATTAAAATATTAACATAGAATATTTTTCTAGGATAGGAATAGCATTAACTCAGACCCACATTTTTATTTCTACATAAATGCAATAGGCGAGATTTACTGGATGGTGTTTTACACAGGACAGGAGGAGGACCCTCAGAATTGTCTCCACATAACTTACACATGTGTGGTTTCTCTGGTATAAGTCCATCAGCATAGATGTCCCATATCGGATCCTTAAGCATCACCATCTAGACTCCTTTAGTCAGTGGGTATTCATGTTAGTTAGTTTCTCTTTAGTGGACCAAATACCCGATAAAAGCCACTAAGAGATGACAAGATGACTTGGATTGATGGATCAGAGGAATAGTCAGCATCATGGTGGGAAAGACATGGCTAAGGAACTCCGTGACTGGAGCATGTGGCAAAACTTCTCACATGGTTATCCTATCAGGCTGCAGAGAAGGCTGAAAGCAGAACTGAATGTAAACCATCAAAGCACACACAGCCCTCCTGACTCCCCTCCACAAGCTAGGCCCCAAACACCAAAAGCTTCCCTAACTTCTGTACCTCCCCAAATAATCCCAACAGCTAAGGACCAATTATTCAAATTATGAATCCACAGAGATATTTCACATTCAAACCATTGCAATATTTATTTTAAAAATTTAAACAAGTTTTAATATTAACCTCAACAAAAATATATATAAGATGGCTCTTCTGTTTCATCTCAGAGTTATTTGCAAGTGTAAAATTGGTTTAGAATATTTAAGATCAGCATTATATATGAGTATAACTTGAGATTATCTGTCCATTATATAAATTAGTCTGAGAATTCAGAATTGTTTATATATGCAGTAAGTTGAACAATAAGCAAGTTTGTGAGTGAACTGCAAATAACGGAAGCTATTCTTACTTAGGAAGTAAGAAAGGGTGTTAGCCGGCGGTGGTGGCGCACGCCTTTAATCCCAGCACTCAGGAGGCAGAGGCAGGCGGATCTCTGTGAGTTCGAGGCCAGCCTGGGCTACCAAGTGAGTTCCAGGAAAGGTGCAAAGCTACACAAGAGAAACCCTGTCTCGAAAACCAAAACCAAAAAAAAGAAAAAGAAAAGAAAGGTTGTTATTATGTTAGCAATGTGACAAGACTTCATTCCTTTACACTCAGTTCTTTAAAACTCAACCAGTGCTGATGGAGAAAATGCCTTCTAAGGCATTTGTGTAAAATTTAAAAATTATTTTACAGTGTTGATCATATTCTTATAAAGCATTTCCTTTCTTCTCATCCTAAAAGGAACAGAAATAGAGGATCCCCAGAGAGAGAGCAAATGTGAGGTTGAGGGAGAGAGAGAGAGAGAGAGAGAGAGAGAAGAGAGAGAGAGAGAGAGAGGAAGAAAGAGAAAGAGAGGGGGAGGAAGGGAGGAGTCATTTATGGCTTAAACAACCCTGAGCTGTCCACAGGCACTGATGTTGTGCCCTGCCTCTTCAAGAATGAACCTGAAGTCAGTGTAGAGGAAGGTAGGCAGAAGATATCAAGCTTTGCCAAGGCACGGTGCTTGCTAGTAAACCAAGGTTGCATAGTTTTACATTACTTCCCCTTTTCTCTTCACACAGTGTCTCTTTTTCAGTTTTTGTAGTTCCCATGGCTTTACTGATTTTTGCCTTTATAGTCCTCATCAAGTATCAGCTTGAGTCTTTGTGCTTTGATGAAAATTTGATGATGAAAAATGTAGACTCATAGCAGCACTGGTTTTTGAGTCACTAGAGATTTAGACCATAGCACTGTGGCCTGGATATGAACCTGGGTCATTCTTTACCTTGTCAGTCCTGTTTTGGGGTGAGAATAACAACACCTATGCCATTGTGGTTATTATGAAGATTAATGAACTCCTCAAGTCTAACTCATTCACTATCAGCCTAGAGGTAAAAATAGAACTAACGTTATTTCCACCTTTTACCATGCCAGATTATTACACTGAATCTGTCAGAAAACAGTAAAAATGTGTGCCTTGTGTATGTGGCTGTCATGTGTGTCCCCTTCTCTCTCCTCTGCCCATTGCTTTCATCTATTCCGTGACACTTTCACACACTTGAATTGAGTCGTTCAAGCCAGTTAGTTGGGGCTGAACCACAGATAGGTTGGCTAGAGTTCACCTGAGGTTGGTGCCCTTAGTTGTAGGTCAGCCCCAATTTGAAAACAGGTCTCAAGATGCAACCTTCAAGTCGAGAAAAGGGCTCCTTAACTCTTCGATCTTCCGTTCCATTTCAGCCCACGATAATCTTTGCTACCACACTGCAAGTTCGCTACAGACTTTCTCTTAATACTTCAAAATAGGATTTCATCTTTATTAGCCTCGTGGCCAACAATTAGATGTCATGATAACAAAAGAGTCTTTCTTGCTGTTACCAGAATTGTAAAAATTCTGTCACACTAAAATCAACCCTTCTCAGGGTTTAATTCCATTTGGAGCTAAAAGTCAGTGACAATTTTTTTTATATATACTCTTAAACACTATAAGCTATATTAAAGATTTGCATAGAATGTTGAGGATGTGTTAAAGGTTTAGAGGAAGACTCTTATTTTCATATGTGCTTCTTATGTTTCTTAAGAAAGAGAATGCAAATCATTCTGTACTTAGAGACAGATGCTCTGAGAAATTAAAAAAAATTAAAACACTGCATAAAGATGTGACATTTCAAAAAGTTTTTTTCTCTTCCTCTTGTTTCTATGTAGAACTAGTAAAATACCATTTAAGAGTGTATTTAGAACAGTGACAACTTAGATAGGAAGATTGACATAAATTGCAGAAATTTGTCTTTAAAAATGTGACATATTAAATCGTTCTCAAGGCTGGTCTTGGTGCACCTAATTTCACATTCCTCAAACACAAAAAGCATATCTGCATAATTAAGCTGTATTGAAAACATACAGAGAAATGGTGAGGAGAGTATTTTCTTTAACTCTTAAGAGTCCACTTCTATTGCTAGAAATCCAGTCCTTCTGTAAAATGGAATGGGATTTTAGCTCAGAAAGTTGCATGTCCACATCGTCCTTTTATGCGTAAGTGTTAGAAGTTACACTTAGAGGTTTTCTAGACTACTGCCACCAGTTCCTGTAGTGTACTCTTTTCCAGTCAAGAAATATCATGGTCTTTCTGACTTGCTAATATTGTTTCACTTGCTTGAACAGCGAGGCCTTTGCCTTACAGTTACCAGGCATTGTGGTGAGCATCATAATGGCTAGATATCGTCTTTTAGGCTAACATTTCCATGAGACTTCATAATGCGTAATTTACTATGCTGTATATTATATCTTTTAGCACTCAAGTAAAGCTGATTTATATATACATTTTAGACTTACAGGGGAAAAATTCATAAAAACAAAAGTAAGACCTGCCAACTGTTTAACCAGAATTATTTTTGAACAGCAGGAGCCCAGAACACAGCTTGTCAAATGAAAGTTCTATTTCCAATTAGATCTCCAATTAATGTGCCCACCTGTTGTCTTCTAGAGATTGCTCCTGCCTGGACTGATGATGATTCTGGACCTCAAGAAAGAAGATTTCCCTAATCCTTCTGTTCGCCTGAAGCAGAGAAACTGGAAATGGTAAAATCCCTTAAAATTTCATTTTCTTCACAAGACAGCAGAAAGAGCTGTGTTGTGGAGCCATTGGGTTCTTGGAGTAGCTTAATTTAATTAAATGAGTGACAGTTTGGGTTTCAATTATTAATAACATTTCAATTTGGAAGTTCATACTAGTTCACTAGTGTGAAATACAACTCAAACCTTTGGTTACTAAACTGACATGCAAATGAGTTCTTTCTCTTTGGCTAGGGTAATGGCTCAGTGGGTGTAGGCTCGCCATGGAAGCGTGAGAAGCGGAGTTCCATCCTCCAGAACTCACATTTTAAAAAGCCAGGCTTGTGGGAAGCGCAGATACGCAGATCTGGAGTCCACTGGCCAGTTAGTTTACTGGTTGGCTTTTGTGGTGACTTGACACAAGCTGAATCATCTGGAAGAAGACTCTCAGTTGAAAACAAAACACAACACAATTGTCTTCTCAAGTTGGTTTGTAGGCAAGTTTGAAGACATTTTCTTGATTAATGATTGATGTGAAGGGTCCAGCCTACAGTGGGTACTGCTAACCTCGGCAGTTGGTCCTGGGTTATATAAGAAAGCAGACTGAGCATGTCATGGACAACAAGTCAGTAAGCAGAACCCCTCCATGGTCTCTGCTTCAGTTCCTGATTCCAGGTTCCTGCCTGGAGTTCCTGTTCTGACTTCTCTCCATGATATCATTTGACTTGAGGTTGTAAGCTGAAATAAAGTCTTTCTTCCAGAGTTGCTTTTGTTCATGTGTTTACCATAGAAATAGAACCCCTGACTAAGATACCAGCTTAGTCTATTTTGCAAGCTCCCAAGCCAGTGTGGAAGGGGACTGAAGAGTAACAGCCAATAATACCCTCTGATGTCTCTGCAGAGATGTGTGCCCATACATGTGTTACTCCCCACCAAATATAATATATACACACACACACCACACAATACATATATATGTTTTAAAGAAGAAAGTAGTCAGGTCCACATGAAATGTAAAGCTGAGGCAGTGCCCTAGGGACTAACAGGAGAGTAAAGCATTGAGCGCATCATGTACAAAAAACAGAAGACGATTAAAACAAAAGAAATTAAAGGTGAAAAGCACTTGAAAATGGATGAAGCTCCTGAGGAGCTAAGAAGAAAACTCTACCACATCTGGATGCAGTGCTAGAAACTCGACACCCCATTTCCTGTGAGATTTATAATACTGACTTTCATGTTTGTAGAAGAATATGAAACTGCATAGCTAGAATAAACACATTATAATTAGAATAAACATCATAATTATTCCCAGATCTACCTTTGCTCCAAGTTCCAAGTAGTACCTTCCTCATCACCAATTTAAATCTTCCTGTTGTTTAAATGATGGTCAAATCTACCTCTTTTCCCAGAATTTCCTGACTATGATTGCTTGGGCAAATACTGCCATATTTACATATTGTAGCACTGAACTACCATGCTGTACTGCCTTCCAATCTCTTTTTGTTTCTGTTTATATCAGTGAGATTGAATATTTCTTCACCAATAGTACCTACCTGCTTAAGCCCACATTTTTTGCCATCTAGACAAGAACATGGGCCTTTTCTCATGTAACTCATTTTTCAGGCATAATTACCCTAACGAAAGACAATTCAACAAGAGGAAACTATGGGTTTTACTTCTCACAGAAGCCTTCAGAAATGAATACCCAAATAATCCGGGAAATCTGTATACCATTTATGATTAGTTTAGAGCAAAGAGTGGCCAGTGTTGTAGGAATGACTAGGCAATGGGAATATGTATATGACCTAATAGTAATAATAGCGGGAACTTTGAAAGGCTCATTCAGTTAACAGTTACTATTAGAAACAAATTTCCAAAAGCATACAATAGATGCAAAATATACAACATGGTAAGCTGTGATAAATTTTTAGATACAGATAACTTTTAAACATTGTATAGAGTAAAACTTAATTGTAAAAAAAATATATAATAGTTGTAAGTTTATACACAGGCACCATATTCAGAGGAAAAAAATCTGGAAAACCATACGAATTGGTAATAGCGATTGTTCCCAGAGCAGTAGTTCTCCACATCAGGAGTATAATCTTCTTCCTCAGATGACCTTTAGCAATATCTACTGTTTTGGTTGTCAGTAGTGAAGACCAAAATCCAGATTCCCAACCAGGACTAAAACTACATCCTAAAACTCTATGTCCTGAAATTTAAATAATATTTCTAACAATAATGAGTCAATTGTTGCTAGCAAACATACAAAATGTGTCTCATTTTCTTGTAACTAGAGAATTCAAACTAACATATTTCTGATATCATGACAAAGTGAAGATGTGAAAACAACAAATCTGTTAAGAATGTAAGAAGTAAGATTGTTTCTATGTTGCTGGCATATTTAATGAGTACCCATATTCAAAGAACAATAGAGCGGTAGTAAAGATGACACTGCCTGTGGCTCAGCATCTCCTCTTACATGCATTACAGTAGAAAAATTTACATGCATCTATAAGAGGACATGTGTTGGCCCCATAAGGCCCAGGCATGAGGCCCAGCATAACTTCCTGAGCCTAGCTTGAGTTTGATGCCTGACCTGGACATGACTTCCACATACTAGTGACTCAGCACTACCCAACCTAGAATTGCCTCTGCCTGGTAACTGCTGAGATGGCATTGTCTCAGTGGCCCGCTGTCCTTACCCTTCCCCCCATCACCCCAACCTATATAAGTCCACTCCTGATGCAATAAAGCGAGTTCCTGCTTTGACAAAGACTTCTGGCCCAGTGTGCTTCTGTCCGGTGGAATGGGGTCTGGGCTATCCGACACTCACCATCCCTCTCATCCCCAGGGAGAGAACTGCTGGACCGGTCCTGCCTCTGCCCTACCTGTTGGTCAGACTGACAGACATGTATAGTGTTTTGTAATAAAATGGTGAAGTAATTATAAATGTCTATCAATCAGAGAATGGATAATAAATGAAATACCACAAAATAAAGTAAACTATGTAGGTAGGCAATACTGAACAACTGCAAAATCATTAAGTTAAGATAAAATAAAAAAATTGTAGTGATCCTTTTAGGTTACATCGTTGAGTAAAATTTTAAACGCACAAATTAAAGTGACATTATTTAGGGACATGTACTTGCATACTAAGTAATAATGAAGAAATGACAAGAAGAATGTAATGACCATTAGGCCAGCATTTACTCTGAAGATCCGTAGAGGAAGCTTTCAACTCAATCTCTAGCCTTATTTCTTGAAAAATATGTGTAGATTTTAAACAAATATCATTAAATATTTTAATATAGCCAAAGTACTTAGATGTTCTTTGTATTCTTTTAAAAAATATTTGTAACTTTTTCAAGAATGAAAAGAATACACAAATGCTAAAAAAATCTTTCTTGAATGTATGTAAACAGTACTTTTGGCTTTGATAGGTAGATGGATGGTTCTAAACCAACCTTAAAAACACTTTAAGAATCTTTTCTTGTCCTCGGCCTTCTTTCTGTTTCCTCCACTGTGCCCAGTCAAATTGTGTGCCATATATGTAAATGCTTTTAGTGATAGTGTGTCCTCTGTGCACTTGTATTAAGTAAAACATTGTACTTACTAAGATTATTTGTACATTATTTCTCACCCTAAAGACCATAAACTTTTAAGAATAGAGATTGTATTTATTTGTCGATATCATTGTGCAGAGGGTATGTGCCTGACAAATAATAAGTACCAAATGAAGTATTTGGTTCAAGAATTGGTGACTATTTGAACATATTCCAAATGGTGTAGATATCTGCCAGTATCTTACTCCTTTAACAAATTTTGTTTAGCTTAATGTGACTGACATTGTATCACTCTTGCTAGAATCCAATTATAGGCACCCAGACAGTTTTTATACATTAAAATTAGTTTGGAGTATATATAACTAGAGAATCCCAGGTAGCATTGGAAACTTAATGTTCTTACCATAAAGTCCAGAAGAAAATAACCAGGGAGAAGCCAAGAGGCTCCAAGTGTCAGGGACCCACATCCCAGCCATTCAGATAGACCACTTCTTCCATCATTGCTGAGGTTCCTGGTAGAGCGCCTATTCCACCATCATTGCTGAGGTTCCTGGTAGAGCGCCTATTCCACCATCATTGCTGAGTTCCTTGTGAGTCAAGATACCTGATCACTTCTCTTTCCCTTCTCCCTTTTTCTTAAGGTGAAAGGGAGAACCTCTTTCTCTACTTTTTTAGGAGACTTCCTGCATGCTCTCTAGCACCTCGCTGTTGTCTAGCACATATATAGCCCAGACCTCATCAAAGGGGAAAGTGGCTGCAAAGGTCTTTTAGCTGGAAATTATGGTTGCTTCTATTTAAGGCTAAAGATCATGGAAAAGACAGTAGAGTACGAGAAGGAGTATCTACACATTTTATTTTAAAGACAGAAGTTATTTACCGAAAGAGAAGAGCCTGATGGAGAAAATGGGTGTCAGAGAAAACTTTTCTTTATTTTGTTTGTGTTATATTTAACCCTAAACTAGCCAAAATTAAGAATATTTTCCATTTAACACAATTCTATCAACTTCATTTCTATCCTCAAGATAAACAGCTGAATGTTTTTCATGTTTTTCGAGTGTTATCTATAAACTTGACTTCAGTAAAATTTTTCTGTTATATTCTTCTGCAAAAGTCACATAGACTAGAAAATAATTTTATTTTTGGTCCTACAGCCATGTTTGTAAATATGGCATTTAGCCAAGATATTTGCTGTGGGGTCGGGCATGGCAGACTTGGGAAGGTAATCGTTTTTAGTAGTTAATCTACAGTCAGCAGACTTGCCATGGGATCTAATTCTGGTCACGGTTCCCCCTGGTGATTTTAATAAAATATAGTTCTAGTGAAATGTTTTACCCTTTAGAGGTTTGAAAATTGCTTCTCATAAGACCATTTCCTTCAGGCTCTCAATTACCTCGGTATTCAGCCAACAAAGGAACAACATGAAGCCCTGAGACAGCAAGTCCAGGCTGACTCAAAGGGGACAGTGTCTTTTGGAGGTAATGTCTTCAGTGCATCATGTTGTATTATCACAGACAGTTGGTGAAAGTTATTGTGACCCATTTTCATTAAGAGAGCTTGTTCCTCAGAGGGAGAATGAAAACTCACACCATGCTACTTGCAAATTCCTTAAACAGGTACTTTAAAACAGCTATTGATACTAACCTGGCTGGATCAGCAAAAGAGAGACCTGTATCAGGACCCATTAGCTCTAGATATCATTAGTCTATCACGTTCTTTTTCCATGTTTTATTTGCTGCATAAACATTGCTTTAATAATAACAAAAGAAATTAGTGCAAAATATACAAATTTTTAATTTCATACTAATTACATCTACTTCCTTTGCTTTCAACTAGTGGAATAAGAAGTTTTTACTGTACTGAGTAATTATTCTTAGAGATGGCATAATGCTCCAAGGTTTTATACACTTGGATATTGATGGTTTCTCAGTAGCTATTATTACAAATCTATATTTATTGCAGCTTTTATAAATCTGCATTTATACTTTCAAATTAGCAATTTCTTCTCTTTTGTAATAGGATAACCTCCACAATGGTTTGGAATTTCAATATCTATCACTAAGTTATTTTCCAAAAAACTGTTTCCTATTTGTATATTCTACTATTTGAATGTAATGTCTAGCATTTGTTCTATAATACACATAATAAATGCTACATTGTATCATTTTAAAACATCTCTATTAAAATAAAGAAATTCACTTTTTATATTTGAAATGAGGAAAAACATATTTGGGTCCCATCTCCTCTTGAAAATCACCCCAAATAATAGTAATAAGAAATAGAAATATACATACCACTATAACAACAACAACAAAAAAAAAAACCCACAACTTGTAAGGACAGAAGAGGGGTGCAGAGAAAGCAGTACCTACATTAGTGTGCAGAGGCCGGTGAAGCCCAGGCATCTGAAGATGGAGGACTATATGCAGGCAAGCTAGCATAGAGTACCAGTATGACTCTAGGCTGGTTTCGTCTGACATTGAAATCAGAGTTCTTAGAAATGCTGATATGGACATTTATCTATGCTGCCTTTTCACTTTCTCAAGCAGTGGAGCACCTATTACTTCCTTAAACTGTAGCACAAATCTTAAAAGGTCTTATTAATAAAATCAAACCCAGAGCCAGGTATTGGGGTGAATTATCAGAGAACCAGAACAACCACAGCTATCTCACCTCGCCAATTCCTCAGCTGATCCTGTTTCCTCAGTCTGGAAGCCTCTGAGTCCTCATCTGAATGGGTTTCAGCTGAACTGCTGCTAAAAGCCTGACTAGCCTACTTCCTGGTCCTCATGCCTTATATACCTTTCTGCTTCCTGCCATCACTTCCTGGGATTAAAGGCATGAGTCACCATGCCTGGCTGTTTCCAGTGTGGCTTTGAACTCTCAGAGATCCGGATGGATCTCTGCCTTCAGAATGCTAGGATTAAAGTTGTGTGTGCCACCATTTTCTGACCTCTGTATCTAGTGGCTGTTCTGTTCTCTGACCCAGATAAATTTATTAGGGTGCACAATATTTTGGGTAACACAATATCACCACATTAAACTTCCTGGAGAAGTACATATTTCATTGATAAATTAAACCAGAGACATTGTGAAACTATACTTGTTAGCAGCAAGGGAATTGGGGTTGTCTGTGGTGAGTCATTGCTCAAAACATGTACCCAGATGCTCACTGACATTTGCATCCGTGTTTTATAATCATAGCAGGGGATTTAAGGCGTGTCTCTGAGAATCTAAACAAAAATGTCAGCAGACACCAGATTGTTTGCCTATAATAAAATAATCCTTCCAGTTGACAAGGCAAGTTATGCACACATAATTTCCAGCCAACTTTTTTTTAGTGTCTTACTAATTGTTAAATAAAACTCAAAATCAAGAGTTGTGGACATTTGATAAGATGACATAAAATATGGAACCAAAAGTATCAGATAAACAGAAAAAAGAAAAGAAAAAAATGGTGCGAGCAGAAGAAACTTTAGATAAACTAATTAATACCCCTAGGAAAACAAAAAAAGATGATGCACCATGAAGTATAAGCAGAAATGGGTAAAGTCAGAACAGAGAACATTTATAAGGATCCTTTGAATTACAATGTAATAGCTACAGTTAAAACTTACTAAGGATACATAGGTGAGTAGACATCACAGTGTCTTTATGTTATGGATTGCTCTGATGCTCAGCTTGACAAGTGGCCTTGATAAGTTGAAGAAAGCCTGTCTTCAGCCCTAATTTGCTCATCTGTAGAGTAGAAGGAGGACCTGCCTCAAAGGAGGTGAAGAATGGTGTGAGGATGATACCTAAGCACATACAGCTGTTACATAAACTGGCTGTTGCTATTATGAAGCCTTAGATTCTTTAACCCTGAAAAGCCATGTCATAATATTGCCTTTTTTCCCCAGAAAGCATTGTATGCATAATGTGAGAATTAGAGAATTAGATGTCTGTGATATGTGTTTGCTTTATTGTTTCTTAACTGAACTATGTGACAAAGCTAAAGGAAGTGTGATAAAAAAAAAATGGCTTCTCTATTATTTAAATTTATATTTACCTGTCACTTTGGTCAATACTATTTTAGGATAATTTGTGTATGTTAATCTGAAGTTCATAATGTTAACTTCCAGAGAAGAAAGTAATATTTGTTTAGATGAAAACGAATACTATTTTCTTATCAAAATTTGTTAATTTTAGATTTTGTCCAGGTTGCCAGAAATTTGTTTTGTTTGCAGTTGGATGAAGTAAATGTTGGTGTCCATGAAATCTCCAGCATCTTGGACTCACAGGTAGAGTCAGCTCTCTATGTTTTATATTTTATTCGAACGTAGGGCACAATTCTTGAATGTTGGGGTCGTATGTGATGCCCTTTCTCCAGTTTCCACTGGCTTTTAATTTCTTAAATTATTTAGTTATTACTCATGTGGATGTGTAGAACGGAGCTTGGGTCTCTAGTACTCACACTCTAGTACTCACTCTAGTACAAGAAGTAGGACTTGAGCACCCCTAATCACAGCCCTCAGTAGGCAGACAGGATCTCTAGGACTTGCTGGCCAATTTGAGCTGAGTTGATGAATGCCAGGTTTGATGAGAGACCTGATCTCAAAAACAATGGTGGAGAACAGTTTAGAAATATACTTGATGTCAGCCTCTTATTCCATGTGCACACACATGCATGTGTGCATATATGTGTACACAGGTTCACAAGATATAAATACAAAAATTCTAAGAACAGTACACATTCTTTGAAAAATATGTAAAACTATAGATTAATCAGAAGTTTTTTGTCTCCTCTTTTCTCAGGCTCCTGTGCTATGTTCCACCCCTCAGTTCTGCAGCATTGACAGCCTGCCATGTAAAAAGGCATGCATTATCATTAGCTAGCAACACATAGTCGTGTGTACCCATTCGAATCTGTCTGGAATCATCATCATATATGCACAGAAAAGTGCCTATAAGTGCATAGCCTTTTATGTATTACAATCTGAACTATTCCCATGAGACATAATGTTAAGGACATACATTACTAAACCCACAGCTACTCTCCTCCATGTGTGTTCCCTTTCAGTTACTTGTGACAATCCCCTGCTCAGAAGTCAGGGCAGCCACACTTGAGCTTTCTAAAATAAAATAGTTTTGCCGGCTTTTATGTCTTAGTAAGATAGAATTATGAATAACACTTCATCAGTCATTTACTCTACAGAACTTTGAAATTTACCTCGTCAAATCTTTTAGTCCTTTCTGTTGTGGATTGTTGGTATTTATTGTTTAAGGGAAACATTCAGCCCAAATATATGCTATATGTAGTTTACACATCTCATTAACCCAGAATGTGTTCTTGTTTATGGATGTGTAACTTCTTGTCCTTATTCCACTATCGCTTAGCAACCTATCCTTCCCTGATTCTCCTGTTGACTTGAAATGCAAACTTAAAGATATAGCAAATAACTAACTATATGTAGATGTGTTCTTTGTCCCACTCTCTGTTCTATTCATTTATTTCTCTCCTAGTACATTATTTTTTAGTTACTTAATACTGGGTTCATATTAGTGAGCTAAGAATTTTGTTATTAGCTTCTTACTTTTGATCTGAAAATGATGTTTTAAATGATTTTGCCATGATATCAAATAAGCTATATCATAGCATTGAATTTATAGAATGATTTTTTAATTAACTAAGTATAACTTACTTTCCCTTATTTATATCTTCGTTCTTGTTTTGAATAGCAAAGAATATGACATGTTTCATATACATCTCAAATATTTCTATCAGTTTAATTGCCAAATATAGTATACTTTGTGATATTATTATAAAAATAATTTTTATTTTTCATTACAAGTTTTAATTTTACATGTCATGAGAATATACTGTTAGATGTGTATATTATATGTGTACAAATATTGAGTGTCTCCCTCTTTACAATACTTTCTTGTGTTTTCCTAACCTAACTCAATGGTATATTATCCTCGTGTTTTTTGGTTTCCAGTAATAACACTTTTGTAACACTTTACAATACATCTAATAGAATCCAAACACTAGTTTTTAGTACCTAAAATTGTTCTTTTAAGTTTATACATCACTACTTTATACTCAGAAATTGGTCCATTTTATCTGTTAGCTCTTCCATTCTCTACTCTATACACCTTGACTGATACCCTGGTAATAACTTTATATTTAGAAGTCTTATATTTTCTATTTTAGTTAAAGTTTATAAATAAGAAAATTCCCTTGTCTTTTCCTCTGAAAATGTGTACACCAACCCACTTTTCATAATTATATTTAGAGCTCTAACTGTAGTAGTGCATTTTTTTGTTACTATAATGAACTGCCTAAAGCCGGTTAGGTTAAGAAGTTTCTTTAGCTGCCAGCTCTATCATCACAGGTCAAAGTCCAAAGATTGGAGAGGGTCTGTGAAGGGACCTCGGGTGCGGGGGTGGGGAGGTCTCTAGGCAGATGGCATCACAAAGGAAGGAGCCCTCCTGAGAATAAGTGATCACATTTTGAAAACCAAAAAGCAGTGACCTTTCACTAGGCTTCACCTCCTGAAAACCCTCCATCTTATTACTGCACCATCAGGATCATGTCTCCAAAACACGAATCCTTTAAGAATGAACCACATTCAAACCTTAGTCTGATTGCTTTGAAATAATAGGTCTTATTGATAGGGAGCTTCAATACTGGTATTAGTTATGTTTCTAGAAATACACAGTGTAGCTGCATGACTAATTTATTGGTAAAAATAAATCTGATCCTCTCATTTAAATATTACTCATGCCACATTTTTTTTTTAACATTTCAAACCCCCTTTTTAATAAATAATTTATTTTACCACTGATCATTTTACTCATCACAGTCACCCCAAAACCTAGCTGCTCAGTTACTCTAAGGAGAGTACCTGGCTTTCTCAGAATGAAGGCACAGACTTATTAGAAGGAATCCTGTGGCATTTAGCCAAAACTGAACTGTAGAGCCCTCTTTGCTTCTGCAGATGTGGGTCTTGTGCACTTAGCTACGGAACATTCCAGGCAGATCTGTCTCTTACTGCTGCCAGGTTGATGTGCCCATTTCTCGAGCGAAGGCAGTGCTAGTTCATGATGTGCCAGTAATGTAGGGGCCTGTATGAGCATGCAGAGCTTTTGGAGCAGCTGCAAAGCAATGCACATACTCTGATGAGTAATTTGTTTCCTTCTTAGCACCAGGATTTTAGGGCAGATAAAGAGTGTAGTCAATCTGCAGTACTTTGAAAGCAAAAGCACCACACAGTTGTGCAAGATGCTCTGTGTGCCAGGATTTCCTGTTGAGGCTGTAGATCAAAACGTTGTGCAATAGTCATTATTAATTTATGAAATTCTATTTGTTGCCTTCTGCTTATCATCACACAGAAGGTTTTATTGTCAAGTGTAAGCTTTCCTTTTTTCTCCAATTGAATCCATAATAAGAATACAGTTTCCATCAAAGTAACGTGTACAATGAAAGACGTCTCTCAAAGCACACACTGAATTCTCATTTAATATTATTGAATTCTATTTCATTAAAAATTTCATCTTGCAATTCATGAGGGGATAAAAAATCACAATTTTAAAAGCACTATAAAAGTCACTGCTTGTTAAGTAGCTCACCAAAAACAAATAAAAACCAAGTTACTGTTTCATATTGTAAGTCCCACAAGTATTTAAGTTCAAGAACAGTGGAATGCCTACTCTGAAACAGTCAGTCTGTGTTAGGTGATGCTGACTACCTGTGAAGGTGGGGAAATTCCACTATGCCCCCCCAGCACCCTTAGTTTCACAATAATAGGGTCAAGTTTATACTTATTTTATGTGGGATGCCTGTGTTCTCCTTTTGTGGGTGATAAAGATGTTTGATGCATTTCTTCCCTTTTTGTGTGAAAAACAGAGAGAGAGAGTTTTAGTCAAAGGTGGCACATTAGGAAGAACACATAAAGGGGTCTAGTGATTCCCAGGTCCATCTTCCGGGTGTTAGAATGAGCTTCTGATTTGAATAGAGCAAGAATTGAATCGTGGCCAAGAGGTATAAATAGTTCAGTAGTCCTGGTCAATGCCTGAGCCTGCCCATCTGTGCCTGCCTGAGCTGTAGTACTACATGGTGGTCCTTGGACATCATCAACCTGGGAGACTGGTTGCTATAAGAGAATCTCCGCCGGGCGGTGGTGGCGCACGCCTTTAATCCCAGCACTCGGAGGCAGAGGAAGGTGGATCTCTGTGAGTTCGAGGCCAGCCTGGGCTACCAAGTGAGTTCCAGGAAAGGCGCAAAGCTACACAGAGAAACCCTGTCTCGAAAAAACCAAAAAAAAAAAAAAAAAAAAAAAAAAAAAAAAAAAAAGAAAGAAAGAGAATCTCCACCAGAGCACAGGCTCTGTATTTCAGGTAGTTGTTGTCATTCTGGGGTGGTGTGTCCTGTATGTCCATTGTTGCTTGGGAGTAGATTTAGTCCATTGTCCCTGGGCTGTAAGGCATTTTAAAAGGAAAGGTTAAGGCAATGACTTATCTCTGTACCTTCAGCCTTGAAGAAGATAAACTAGTTTAGGTAGGCAAAGTCAAAAAGGCATCTGAGCTAAAGTAGTAGATGCAGAATAAAATGAAATAAAGAACGAAAGACACATACACGCTTAAGCCTAAAAGTGGGAATATTACCAAGGGATATAGAGTCCTCTTTTCAGGTTCTTAGTCTCATAGCTAAAAGAATTTTAAAATGGACTCAGAAACTAAGCTCAAGGTAAATCTCACTGGCCTCTGAGAGGGAAAACACAGAGCAAGTGTATTGGTGGAAGTATTAAGGCAACTCCACGTAGTTAAAAGGGAAGTTTATTTTGTGGGGTAACTTACAAGTGAAGGGATAGGTTACAGGGTCCAGGAGAGGTGAAGTGCAGTCCAGTGGTGTTCTCTGGATCTCAGATCTTAAGGGCTCCTGTGTTCTCTGGATCTCAGATCTTAAGGGCTCCTGTCTCAGCCCTGCCTTGTAGGCGTGACAGTTACCAGAAGCCTCAGTGGGGGTAGTACTTGCAGGTCAAAGCTGGAACAGCTACCCGCTACACAAGTGAGTTGCAGGTCTCAGCTGCCATAGGGAGAGAGATGGGTAATAGAAGGCCAAAATGCCTTGACCTTCCACTAAGCTTCACCTCCTAAAGGAGTCAGGGGTCACAGAATTGGGTGTGGGAGAGCCTATGAGAATGAAAATGCCCTGAGTATCATGACAATGAGGCTTGGGATTCTGGCCAGTATCTAGAGAAGGGGGATGGAAAGGGAGCAGAAGAAAAAGTTATTGCTCTGTGAGTCAGAACTCAGAAGGTGAAGAAGCATGGCAGTGAGGGTCTGCAGGCAGCTGGTTGAAGAGGAGTTCATGGGGTATGTGAGTATGTATCTCATTAAGAGGATGCTAGTCCTCCCATTTCTGCCATGCCTCCAAGTGTATGTTTCTGACATCAGGGTACCCATCTTGAGGTTGTAAAACAGGGTTTTTCCCTTATACAGAAGGTCTACTGGCCTTGACTGGGCAAGGGCTTTTGCTGTCCACATCAAAGGGTATTGTCATCCTCTGATCAAACTGTTTGTAGGTTTACAATTAGAGAGTGTTACTGTGTTGGTATCCATATGTCTCAAAAGGGGTCTCCAACATAGGGCATACTTGCTGTGTATATTAGGAAAGATGTTACCACTCATGGATTATACCATTTTACCAGAGAGTTGACAGAGATATGCAAATTTTGTAATTGGAGCTGGAAAAGCTGATGTCCACAAATGGTCCTTTTCAGTCCCTTTCTCTCTACTTGTCATTCTCTACAGTTCCTCCTTGAGGAATAAGGACCTTCATAATCATAGAAGAGTAGGTGGGAATGTTCAGTTCTTCATCTCCGGCTGAGTAGCACTTTAGAATCTTCCTACTCCTTGCTAAATAAGAGTGGACCACAGGAGCAGAGGAGTAAAAGGCAGCCCATTCTCTCTCTATCCAAAGTAGACTTTGTCCCAGGGATGCAAGGATGATTCAACATAGGAAAATCTGTCAATGTAATATACCATATAAACAAACTGAAAGAAAAAAAAAAAACCACATGATCATCTCATTGCATGCTGAAAAAAGCCTAGAGAGATCAGGAATACAAGGAACATACGTAAACATAATAAAGGCAATTTACAGCAAGCCAACAGCCAACATCAAATTAAATGGAGAGAAACTCAAAACGATTCCACTAAAATCAGGAACGAGACAAGGCTGTCTGCTCTTCCCATACTTATTCAATATAGTACTTGAAGTTCTAGCCAGAGCAATAAGACAGCAAAAGGAGATCAAAGAGATAGCAATTAGAAAGGAAGAAATCAAACGTCCACTATTTGCAGACAATATGATAGAATAAATAAGTGACCCCCAAGATTCTACTAGGGAACTCCTGCAGCTGATAAACTCCTTCAGTAATGTGTTAGGATACAAGATTAACTCACAAAAATCAGTAGCCCTTCTATATACAAATGACAAATGGGCTGAGAAAGAAATCAGAGAAACATCACCCTTTATTAATAGGCACAAATAATATAAAATACCTTAGGGTAACTCTAACTAAGCAAGGAAGGACATGTATGATAAGAACTTTAAGTCTCTGAAGAAAGAAATTGAAGAAGATATCAGAAAATGGAAAGATCTCCCATGCTTATAGATAGATAGGATTAACATAGTAAAAGTGACAATCTTACAAAAAGCAATCTACAGATTCAATGCAATCCCTATCAAAATCCCAACACAATTTTTCACAGACGTAGAAAGAACAATACTCAACTTCATAAGGAAAAACAAAAAACCCAATATAGCTAAAACAATAAAGCAACCTCTAGAGGCATCATGATCCCTGACCTCAATCTCTACTATAGAGCTATAGTAATAAAAAACAGCTTGGTACTGGCATAAAAACCAACATGTGGACCAATGGAATCAAATTGAAGATCCTGACATTAATTCACACACCTATGAACACCCAATTTTTGACAAAGAAACCAAAACTGTACAGTGGAGAAAAAAAAAGTATTTTCAACAAATGGTGCCAGCATAACTGGATGTCAACATGTAGATTTCAAGTAGACTCCATATCTGTTGCAATGCACAAAACTCAAGTTCAAGTGGATCAAAGACCTCAACATAAATCCAGCTACACTGAACTTGATAGATGAGAAAGTAGGAAGTAGTCTTGAATGCTTTGGTACAGGAGACCACTTTCTAAGTATAACACCAGTATCACAGACACTGAGAGCAACAATTAATTAATGGGACCTCCTAAAACTGAGAAGCTTTTGTAGGGCAAAGGACATGGTCAATAAGACAAAACGACAGCCTACAGAGTGGGAAAAGATGTTCACCAACCCCATATCTGACAGAGAGCTGATCTCTAAAATTTCTAAAGAATTCAAGAAACTAGACATCAAAATACTGAACAATCCAATTGAAAAATGGGCTACAGAACTAAACAGAGAATACTCAACAGAAGAATCTTAAATGGCTGAAAGACATTTAAAAAACTGCTCAACATCCTTAGTCATTAGGGAAATGCAAATCAAAACAACTCTGAGATACCATCTTACACCTGTCAGAATGGCTATGATCAAAAACACTGATAACAGTTTATGTTGGAGAGGATGCAAAGCAAGGGGAACATTCCTCCACTGTTGGTGGGAGTACAAACTTGTACAGCCAGTTTGGAAATCAGTATAGTGGTTTCTCAGAAAATTGGAAACCAATCTACCTGAATTTGTTCATCTGTGGCACTGACTATATTTTTTGATGCATCATTATCCAAAAGTTGGGTTTTTTTGGATTCTGGTGGGGGCATTGGTAAATACAAATGCTATCAGATAGATTAACAAAAAGTCAAAATGATGGATCCTTGGTTCACAAATTCATTTATGTGTCAGAAGTCATGTAAAATAACCTATTCTGAGAAAATCTTCTTCAGTTCTCTTCTTGTGGCCCACCAAACAACAGTATAGAGTAGGAGACACAGGATCCCTGGTGCAAAGTCTTTGTTACAAATAAAACAATGTAAAAATGGATTCAGAAGGAAAGTTGAGGACCTTTCTAGTAGAGTTCAGAGAAAGCAACAGAGCAGGCTAACTGGAGATTTGGTAGCTTCCAGAAGGGAAGTGAGTAAGAGGATGAGGAAGTTAATGCTTTCGGAGTTAGAGTCAGGACAGCAGAGAGGCTAAGTGGAGGTCTATGATTGCTGTCCTGGGGAAGAAGTCATCAAAAGTGAATATTGCTAGTGTTAGGGCAAGAAGGACTAGGATTTATGTTATACCGAGGAAGGGAAGGAGAAAAGAACAGAAAACGTTGCAGGGAATTTCTGCTGGCAACTATGTCCTAGTTTGTTGTTTCTTAATCCATTGTTTTATTTTTATTAGTTTCATTTGATTTGGGGATTTTTTGAGAAGCTCTCATATAGCTCAAGCAGGCCTCAAATTCAGTATGTAGCCTAAGCTAGCCATGAGTTCCTGTTCATCCTGGCTTTACCCTCAAGTGCTTGGATTACAGGCATGCACTACCACATCCAACTTCCTAATATTTTTAATATCTATATTGAGCTATCATATGTATATATATATATATAATATGGTATATATTTTATATTTATATATATATATATAATGAGGTACAATTGTGATAAATTTACAGCTTGCTGGATAGTGATCATGTATCTCTTTGTTTTGTTTTCTTTTGTTTTTTGAGACAAGGTTTCTCTGTATAACAGCCCTGACATTCCTGGAACTAGCTTTGTAGACCAGGGTGGCCTCACAGAAATCCGCTTACTTCTGTTTCCCAAGTGTGGGAATAAAGGCATATGCCACCAATCTCCCAGCCCTGTCATGTATCTCATGTGAAATCACCACTCAAAGTCTCTCATATAGTTTGAAGTCAGCTTCCATTCTCACCTGGACATGTAGCCACTGTTTTGTCCTTATAGAGATGGAGTCCATCATTCTTGCACTTCGTAACTAGAATCACAGAGTGTGTGTCCTGTAAGTAGTTCTAACAATCATTGCTTTCTCTGATTCAGATGTCTGGCTCTCACCTTTGTAAGGAGGAATTGCTGAGTCAGTGTATGTCAATACTGCTCTTGTTTATTTGACAATGAACTTTTGGATTTAGGACAATGTGACATTTAGAACCCAAAATATAAGTTATCTTGCTGTGATTCTAATAATCATTTCTATATTAAAACTTCACACAGTGCTACACCTGCTGCCATTACAAGGTCATACACAGAAAGGCAAGGTTGGAGCCCACATCCATACCCAACACAACTCCAGACTTGGCAGCAGACTGTAGTCCATTAGAGTATGATGGCTGTATCAGTCTAATCAAGTATCATGAATGGATCATTTTCAAAGAGCAGTGAACATGCTGTAAATTCCCAAAAGTATATTTTTCAGTTTAGGCTCTTGTTAGTTTGGTGTATTGAGACTGTTATTTTAACAAATGACATAGAACTGAATGAAAATATCAAAATGAGTTATATGTGATGAGACTGTAATGTTTTGCTTACACTGGGTTACAATATAAATGGTAATTCACACTCTGTTTATCAATAAACTCCTTATGACTTCTAAAGACTCATGATATCAGATATGTACTGATAAAATACAATGTTGATAGCATTGTGTTGGGTGTCATGACACATGCTAATTAAGACAGATAAAATTTGCTTTGTATAGTTTATCAGGAAGCCAAGTACACAAATAATTACAATTTTGTAAGTGCATTATGTTGTAAGGCTAGAATAGTAAAAGAACTTAGAACATTCAGGGGAGGTATATAACAAGTTAGTATTTGAATTTTTTTTTTTTTTTTTTTTTTTTTTGGTTTTTCAAGACAGGGTTCCTCTCTGTAATTTTGGTGCCTGTCCTGGATCTCACTATGTAGACCAGACTGGCCTCGAACTCACAGATATCCTCTTGCTTCTGCCTCCCGAGTGCTGGGATTAAAGGTATGCAACGCCGCTGCCTGGCAGAATTCATTTGTAAAGAAAGGTTGAATTTAGTCTTCCCAGAGGTGACCAAGCAGTTCAGAATGAAGTTAGGTGTAGTGCTGTATGCTGTACTCAGCACTTAGGAGGTTGAAACAAGTTCATAACCAACCTGGGGTACATGGTGAGACTCTGTTTCACTACTGCATGTCACCAATAAAACTGTTAGAATAAAACAGAAAAAAAAAAGACAAAATGTGATTGTTAGCAGAAGGTATTCTTCAAAATGATAATTATATACATAAAGGTTATATGTTAGATCTTAAAGGGCCTAATCTAATATTTAATTTTATATGTTAATCAGTAGCAACAATCCAAGAAAAAGAATATTGTGCCATAATCAAAGTGACTTTTTAGAAATAGTAACTTTGGGAAAGGAAAAATTGGGGTTAAGATGTAGGGAGGGAATGATAGAGAAAATTCAAATACTAGATAGAAAGAATTAAAGTTACAGCAATTGTATCAAGAATGGATATGAAAGAGTGACAGATCTATGATATGAGCACAAAACAAGTATGTCATCAGTGATCTTGCTGATCACTGAACTTGCTGATCATTTAGATGTGAGAACCAGAGGAGAGGAATAAGCTAACAATAACTCCAGTTTTCATTAGTACGCTTATGAATGATGAGACCTCAGTATGTATAGGGAAATAAGAAACCCTTACTTAGGAGATTAAATTAGATGGATGGATGGAGGGAGGGAGGGACGGAGGGACGGAGGGAGGGATGGATGGATGAAAGAATGGATGGATGATGGATGGATGGATGGATGGATGGATGGATGGATGGATGGATGATGGAAGAATGGATGGATGGATGGATGAATGGAAGAATGGATGGATGGATGGATGGATGGAAGAATGGATGGATGGATGGATGGAAGAATGGATGGATGGATGAATAGATGGATGGAAGGATGGATGGATGGATGGATGGATGGATGGATGGATGGGTGGAAGGATAGTTGGTGCTTTAGAGCATGCAAGTTAAAGATCCTGACAGGTACAAACAATCAAAGCTATTTGAAATATCTGCATAGCAGGAGAGGGACTTGAAAGGTTTCTGAAGAGTCATAATTGGAGCATAATAGTGATTTTGGCCCCTTAGTTTATGGATGAAAGGGGGCTATCCCACTCCTCCCCTAGTAAAGGTGTAGGGCTAAGAACCCACTAGACCAAATGTGGAATTCCAGAAAGCACGTGAGACAGCGGCTAGTTCTCCATTTCAAGACAGTTTGGGTCTGGAGATGGTGTAGTGGTTGAGAGCACTGAGTTCAGGTCTCAGCACAAACATGGGGTGCCTGTAACTCCAGTTCCCCAGGATCCAGTGCCGTCCTCTGGCCTCCACAGGCACTGCACACATGTGCTACATACACATAGCCACGAACACATACACATAAAATAAAAATATACATATTTAAAACATAAATGCATATCTCTTAGTCATATAAATTCTAAGTAACAACAGTATAAGGTAAAGCTTAAGAGAGAAATCACCCCATACGTTAGTTTTCTTTTACCTAATCAGACAACCCCAAAGTAAAACCTGAATTTTGTCATGATGCAAAAGTTCAAGGGTAGGGAAAAAGGAATTTCAGTTTTCAAGGTTAGCCCCTGATACGTAACTTCTGTATTTTGATGTTGACAGCTTCTTCCCTGTGATTCTCTAGAAGCCGATGAGCTGGGAAAACTTAAACAAGAAAGGGATGCTGCTCGGGAAGAAGTGAACGCGCTGAAGGTACCCGCCTCTTGGGCTTCCTTACTTCTCCTTTGAAAAAGACGTGACTCCCGTACTGGATTTGGGAGGATTGAGGCTCATTTTGTTTTTAATTCAAGTATGTTAGTACCAAATAGGATCAAATCGCTTGTTTAATTGTCTTTAGAGAGCTATCTGATGGTTCCCCACTCACTTCTTTTCCCACTTTGTGATACGCACGTAAGATCCGATGTGCACGGTAGTTTTCCTCTCATGTCTGATCCGGCTTCTCTTCCTCCTTCTCTTCTCTCATGTTGGTGGCAACAGCAGATGTAGCTGAGGAGCCAACTAAGCAAGCTGTGACAATTTTGAATCCTCTGATGTTTGTAGGAAATACATTTTTTTCCAGGTGCAGGGCCGTGTCTGAGGGTTGATGTGTTTTGCTAATGCAATTTGAAAATGAAGGCACTGTGTTTTCAGAACAAATCACATATGCTCCAAATACACGATAACATTTTAATTCACTCTCTATAGTGGCATTCTGTTCTCAATGGAATATTGGGTCTAAGTAAGATCCTGACTTTTACCGGAAGTCATTATATGTTCCAAGGAAAGCAACAAAATTTAAATTATTTTGTTAGGTGATGGCCTCTAGTTATTTAATTTAGTCTAGTTATTCAAAAAAGAAGCACCATTTTCTTTCTTCTGTTGTTTTATAATGCCAGTCTTTAGAGAAAGCAAACATTAAAAATTTTTTAGCATATCTTCTCAGAGTTTCTGAAGATAGCCCAGCCAAACCACATTTTTAAAAATAAACATATATGTGCAGGGGTCAGAGACATGTGGGAACTTCTGTACCATTCTCTACCTTTAACTACAACCCTAAAACTGCTCCAAAAAGTGAATTCTTTAAGCAATTATAAAGAAGTGGATATGTGTTAACTCACGCATAGATTAGTTCTTATAGAGCCACTTTATTACAGCTCGGCTTCTGTTTCTCCCATGCTTCAAGATGAGTCACAGCATCTTCTACCATGGCTCTCCCGTGTCTGCCTTGGTAGAGACCCCCTACACCAGCTATTCATCTTACGGGATTTTAAGCCAGTTCTCTGTTAATGGATATTTAGGTTATCTCTAGTTTTCCGTAATCAAAACTAACTCCAGGGACTGGAGAGATGGCTTAGCAGTTATGAGAACTTTTTCCTAGCCCAGAGGACCCGTGTTAGTTTCATAGCATCCATGTCAAATGACTCACAGCTTCCTATAACGCCAGCTCCAAGGGATCCAACACCATCTTCTGGCCTCCAAGGACACCCACACATATATGACATACACACAGTAGATATACACACATGAAAATGAGAAAAAAGTAAGTCTGTAATGATAATAATAATAATAATTCCATTTTTAGTAACTTTGTAGATGTGTGGGTGGGCAGTTGTGAAAGTTCACAGTAAATCTGTGAAAATGGAATTGCAATATTAAAGAATACCAGTATAAAACATTCTGTATATTTCTCCCAATTTCCTTTCATAAGGCTTTAGTAATTTGTATTCCTTCCAAATATAAATGAACTTCCTGCAACTGTGGTTATATTTCATAACTCTGAAATCCCCACCTTTCCATGAATTTGTGTATCTATATGGAAATGCAGAATTCATTTTTTAAATCATTAGTTTCTTCTTACTCTTTTCGAACAGTCCTATAGTGTTGGTCATGTTAATAAGACAGAATTTTCTATGTGATTCATCTTTACACAAATAAAATCCACAGATATCAGCGGTTTCAGAGGTTCTTGGATATTTTTCCTTTCCCTAAATTTTATCACTGTTAGATTTAATGATATATTTTGTTTTATTTTAATGTCAATATTAACTGCTAAGATTTTAATTTGAAACTGTGTGAGCCATACTCATGTAACATTTAGACAAGGTCCCCACGAGGAGCCATTTAATCAAGATCACCTTTCAAGTTCATGAACTGTAATTGAGCATATTTTAATGTTGCAAAGCCCTGGAGTCCCAGAATAAAACAGACTCTGTTTTAAGTTTCCTCTGCATTAAATCTTTTCTCTGAGACCCATTCTCCTCTAAAGTTTTATAAGGGCTGGAGGGCTGTCTCAGTCGTTAAGAGTGGCTGTTGTTCATATAGAGAATCTGGGTTCTATTCCCAGCACCCACGTAATGGTTCACAACCAACCATAACGCCAGTTCCAGGGGATCCTATGCTTTCTTTGACCTCTGTGGACACCAAGCACATATGTGGTGCACATACATACATGCAGGCCAAACACGTATACACATAAAATAAAATGAATAAATTTATTTTAAAAGTAGTATATCAAGCAATAAATATTTTACTTGAGATAATGTTTGTATTTTCAGTTATTATACCTGTTGTGCTACAGGTGTGTACACACACACAGGGGTATGCACACTTGGACACACAGAGCAGCCGAGCTTGTAGAATGAGGATTGGAGCAGAAATGGTCTACTCCCACTCATCATCCTCTGACAGCTCTAGTCTCTGTGTCTCACTTGAGGTACAAATAGGCCATGGCTAATTTCCATTTTGCAGAAGTGATGCATCATAGTGCGTTGGGAACTTTTTAACGAAGCCTTTCACAGACTTCAGACCGCTCCTGCTTTTCAGAGAAGAGTGGAAATGTAGGTGCATTTCCCGTTTACAGGTGCAAAGGAACACAGAGCAGAGCGCCGAGCGTGAAGGTGGCTTGAGAGCATAACGCCACACAAGGACCCAGGCTCTCCGCTGCTGGCCTGGGGCAGTCATGGGACTACTCAGTCACACTCACTTCACTTGCCTTTATTTCCCCTCCTCGACCAGAGCAGGCCGAGTTATCCAGAGGTCAGGTTTGGCCTCTTCTAAACTCGGTGATGTTGCCATGAGTCTTCACCACTCCAAGGTCCAAGTAGCCTGTTCACATTTTCCGGAAGCTGGCTCCTGGGTCACTAAGCATTTCTGACTAGACCACTCAACACGGTGGGACATCTCAGAGTACATGCTTAATTTAATTTTAGGTTCCAAGATGGTAGTATTTCACCTTTATGTCGTAGACAACTATGTATTTCATATTTTGGCATAATATTTGTCTCCTTTTTGTGAGTTAATTGTTCGAAAATGGGCTAAAATTACATTAGGAAACTAAGAGTCGACCCAGTCTTTCTTTGGTATGATTAGAAGGTTTTTTTATGCCTAATTCAGAATAACAAGGCCTTTTGTCTGGTTGCTCTTTGGTAATAACAGCTGTCACTCAAAATTTAGTTGCTGTTTACCCATTTCAATCCTGACTGATTTCTTTTGGATCTCAGAATTTGACATCATATAACATTAAAGCAATAAAGAATGTTTTCACCAGAATTATACTTAGATAGCTAAGTACTAGAGAATGATATGTGAAACCAGAAAATGAGCAGGAATTGCATTAGGAGATGTTAACAGTTTGATGTTTGGGGAATAAACTTTGAAACAGAGGACTAAAAATCATGCTTGGTGTCACGATGACATGCTATTAATTCAGTGCTTTTTAAACACAGGAGAAATTACTTGAATCAGAGAAACATAGGAAGGAGCTAACAGAAGAACTCCAGAGTGTGAAACAGGTAAGTCTGTGTGGGGGTAGGGTGTGGGGGGATTGGGGTTCGTGAGGGTGGGTGCATGGGTCTACCCAAATTTTAAAGCGGTAGTGCTTCATCATATCTCAGAATCTGCTGCTGCAAACGACCCAGGAGAAAACTGGAGAACTCTTAAAAAAATGAATGTTTGGAATTTATACTCACTGGAGTCCTGATCTGTTACTCAAACAGGTTTTAAAACTCTGAAATGGCCTTCATGAACCAAAATGACCATCCCGTTGCTTTCCTGTCCTTTCATTTCCCTTTTCTTTCTGTCCTCCCTTTCTTTCTTTTATTATTTGTACTTCAAGATTTTATTAAAGAAAAACAAAACAAGCACTCCTCCCCAAAACTACACCACAGAGCATTGTTACAGTTAGTTGTTAATAGTGAATGATTAAGAATTTGCTTCCATTTTCCATAGTCTTCACCAAATTGGAAACAGATTAGAACAAGACAGATAGAAATATGAAAAAGTAGAAGCACAAACAGTGAATCCACTCTGAATGTTAATACTCTGAGTAAGTGTTTCTAGAACCCTGTTAGAGACCTGTGGTGGTTGCTTGCTTCTGAATCCCTGTCACACTGCCCTCATGGAAAGCATTAAAATGGCCGAGAAAACAAACGGAGCCACACGTGACTCCTATCCTCAATATGGCCACGACAGAGACCAGAATAAACCTCCAAAAGTACATATAAGGAGAATAAATTATTTTCAAAGTAAATCCTGAAGCTAGCCTGCCACTCAAACCCAGGCTACCTAGAACAGAGAAGGCATTAAGGACTCTGAAAAGAGTAGAGAGACACAAGAATCCATGAAATAGAAGTGAAATCAGCCCAGAAAGAGAAGGTGTAGTAATCAATGCCCAAATCCCAGACATCTGACAGGACTTGAAGGCTCTCAGCCTGGATTCAGAAGAGTGTGCCCCCCACCCCCGAAGTAGCAGCCACTGAGAGTCAAAGCTTCTGGGAAGAATCAGGTAAATTAGTTAACAGAATACAGTGAGACCAGGCAGTTACACACACACACAAAAAAAACCCAAGAGGAAAATGACGGATCTTACAGAAAGAGAAGACATATCAATCTGCCTACTTCTCACCCTGTTTCTATCAGTAATATGACCCATAATGCACCTACACAGAAGATGGTGCTCTTGACCTAAGACCTGTCTATGACATAATATTTTTAAAAGAAAAAAAGAGAAAAAAATTCAACATCATTACCAAACTGCAAAAGTTAATGTGAATTAAAGTTCAGTCCTGGTAAAATGTGCACAGCAATTGAGTAACAAAATGGTAGACAGCTGTAACGCAACATTCCACATTCAGCCAAATAAGTATTTGGAGCTAAGAGAAATATGCCTCAAATCTGAAATTTAAAAAGAAGAAGACAAGAAAGACTAGGGCCAGTGAGATGGCTCTTGGAGTCAAGGTACTTGCTACCAAGCCTGACAGTTGTGAAAATTTAGTAAAGAAATAGAAATGAAAATTAAATTTCCAAGATTTATATTCAAGTGCACTAGAAACGGGACAATAAATTGTAGAATTTCTTGGAGAAACCAGTCAGAACAACAACAACAAAAAAGGCTAAAATTGAGAATTATCCAGTCAAACTTTCCAGAATTAGAAAAGCTGCATCAAATGAGCAGCCCTCTTGGAGGGTCCAGAACCTCCTACCACCACATGTGTACACGCCCAGAAAGATGATGGCATTTTCAGGGCCAAGGGGTAAGTTCAGTTACTCCTCGAGCAACGTCACAAAGTAGGAAGTGCTCGAGTTGACAGAGCCACACCATGAGGAGCTGCCTGACAAGGACTTCTGTGCCTGCATCTGGATGAACCAGGACACCAAAGCATTAATCATAGTCGTAAATGATGCACCGTGGAATAATGATAACTCACAAGCCCGTACCATGTATAATTAGATTAGCTAATAGATGGGGAGAGAGCAGCACTGTGGCTCATGGTGATTGTAGAGTGCAGACTGGAGACAGCAGCAACACTGCTAGATTTGGAAAGAAGCATTTGAATGTTTTAGTAAGGATTGAATTAGGGAACAAATTAAGATGCTAAATTTAGGAGGAAATTTTAATGAACAAGATATCTACATAGTTATGTGGTTTAAAAGTAACTCTCCAAACCACTGCTAATTATAAGGGAGAAATAGTAATTATGCAGTGGAAAATTGAGAAAAACAGTTTGATGCTAAAAGTTGTCCTCACCAATGAAGAAGTCATCGTCACTCCAAATGTGATACCCTGAAAAGGACACAGTGTCACCTGTGTGCTATTCTGACTGAGAGTGTGTAGCCTAAGTCTAACCTCAGGGGACATCTGGGGTGTGTGTGTGTGTGTGTGTGTGTGTGTGTGTGTGTGTGTGTGTGTGTGTGGTATTCTTCAGAACCACTCACCCTAACCTGATACATGCTGGACATTAAGAGGAGTTAAGAAACAGGAAATCTAAACAAATGCCTGACCCAAGGCTGGATCCTGTACTGGGTGGGGGGAATAATGAAGGACATTACTGAGTGATTTGCCCAATCTGGAATGCAGAAGGTAGATCAGATTGATAAAAATATTGACTAGAATTTGAAACTCCTAAATGAACTATAGTTACATATCTTTATTAGGAATACTGTTGTACTTAAGGGGAAAGGGCTATGATTTATGTAATTTACTCTACATGGTTAAGTAACCATATGCATGCATGCATGTTACATACACATACATATACATGTTGAATATAGGGAGGTTGAAAACATAGTGTTTTTGCAACAGCTTCTAAATATCCATGCTTTATAAGAATACCTTGTATCTCATTCATCAGCATATTGACCAAAGGCTAAATCTGGTATGGTTGGGAAATCTGGGTGGAGAATATAAGAACATTCTTCTTCTTCCTCTTTATTTTTCTTTAAGTTTTATTAATTTATTTTATGTGTATGAATGTTGGCCTACGTGTACATATTGCAACACATGCATGCCTATTGTCCAAGGTCAGAATAACCCATGGATCCAGTGGATCTGGAGTTATATATGGTTGTGAGCCACCATGTGGGTGGTGAAACCAAACCTGGGTCCTCTGCAAGAGCAGCAAATGTTCTTAACCACTGAGACATCTTCCAGAATAATGCTATTCTTAGACCTATAAAAAAAATTATTATTTTTTTTGTTTAAACTTTTTCATTTTTACATACCACCCACTGTTCCCCTCCCTCCCCTTCTCCTGTCCCCCCATGTCCCCCAATCCCACCCCCTATTCACTCCTCAAAGGGGTCTAAGGCTTCCCTTGGTAGTCAACACATGCTGGCATACCAAGTTGGGGCAGGACTAAGCCCCTCCAATATTAAATCCTCTATAGTTCAGCAAGTTTTCAGACTTTTGTTTTGAGATAGCCTTACTCTGTAGCCTGGGTCAGCCTCAAACTAATCACAGTTCTCCTGCCTCAGCCTCCAAAGTGATAGAATTACAGTTTAAACACTCTTTTTTGTTGTTTTAGTTTTTAATTAAAGTGTATGTGTGCACGCACACCTGCATGCACATGCACACACACATACATGGTGCCTAAGTGCATATGGACAACTTTAGAGAACTAGTTCTTTTCATCCTGCCTTTGGGTTCTGGAAATGGACTGGCTCATCAGGCCTGGCCATGGACATCTTTACCCTCCTAGCACCTAATTGGCCCCAACCCTTATTTTATGAACTATTTGATGTTATGCCTTTTAAGTTTTTTTTTTTTTTACTTCTATGTCTTTAGTACCTGTACCTTCAGTATGCTTTACATTTCAGTGTTTCTTTGTGTTCTGAAAGTGGGATTTATGAATCTTCCTAGTTAAATTTATGTGTAAAATAAATTAAAGGATGTTCTCACTACATTTAATTAAAACTTTCTGTCTTCCTAAGTTCTTGGGGTGCATTAACTGTTGATTACCAACTATGTTTGATGTAATCGTTACACTAAAGCTGACAGAAGACACAAATCTGAGAAAGAAAGGAAGGGCGTAAGGAAAGGAACCAGCAGGTGTGCTGTCTTTGCCCGGCAATACCTACCTGTGCACATAAGGCCTTCTGGTATTTATTTCTCTGAAATGATTATTGTCCATTATACAAAAAAACATCAAATATATCAATAAGTCATCTGTATCAGAACTTAATATGAATAAACAGGGAAACAAGATAGATGAAAGTGTGAAGAGTCCAGATTCTTACTCTTCTATGATGGGTGAATGTGCAGAAGCACAGGTGTAGGAGATAAGGGGCTACTGAATGCATGTGAGAATTAGACCATGTAGGTTTGTACCCCCATCCTTCCTCATGTTAGCAGGTGGCCTCCAGCAAGTTACTTTGCCTTCCTAAGTCTGCGTTTGATAATAGGATCCGTCCCAAGAATGTCAGAATTGAGTGAGAGTAAATCCATACAGTATGCTGTATACCACCCATAGTAAACACTCAAGTATTATCATGACTGTTAGAAGTCATAGAAGGAATGTTAAAAGATGGCTGCAATTTGTTTTAGCCATTAAGTTTAGAGGGTAAATGAAATTCTAGCTGAGGGATTAGAGAACTTCTCATATTGGGCTATAAACAGTGTGAACATTCTTTCATAGCAGGAAGAAGCATGTCTGTAGGGCCAGAGGCCATTTTTGTGTTTGTAATTTTCACTGTGTTTGTTTCTTTGTGTCTGATGAAGTAATAATAAAGTCAACCTGTAATTTACCCGAGGACTTCAGAGTTTCAGTGTGATAACTTGTCAGCTGATCCGTAGAAAACAGCAGTTAAGTATTCTTGTAATATCATCACTGTAATTACTAAATAGAAACATGGAGATAAAGAGGACAGGAAATGACATTTAAGTTAAAAATTTGAGGCCAAAGCACATAGGTCGTTGAATACTAACCTACAGATTCAACAATCAACTGCCTCCAATGAGAAAAATGAGCATTTCCTCCCACCCTTAATCTGATCACATTCTTTTTCACGCCACATCCAACATATTATCCTTGTAGAATTTGAGGTCGGCTGAATGTTTTTTAATTGAATGTTTATAATTATAGTATTTACCACTCTTTAGCACTGCCCTCTCTGTTCCAAGCCCATCTTCCTGGTATTGTCAGCTTCCTTCTATATCATACTTCTACCCTTGCCTCACCCCTGAATAGTCCAGATTAAACGCTTTAAAAAAAAAAAAAAAAAAAAAAAAAACTTAACAAAAAAACTGTAGGTTTAGGGTAAAAGGGCCAGCCAAAGAGACATACATAGTCTGGCCCTGAAACCAGAGCCAGTGAAAGAAACACCCCAGCCCTGAAACCAGAGCCAAAAGCCTAAAACGGGCCAGTGAAAGAAACACACCCTAGCCATGAAACCAGAGCCAAAGAAACCCACTCTGCCTCTGACCAACTCAGCACCAAAACCAACCAATCCCGGAGCAGGAAAACCAACCAATCTCTGAGCTCGAAATCCAGCCAACCTCTCAGCTTGTCTAAACTCAGGGATTGAAATCTGACAGTTCCCACCCTGAAAATCTTCACCCTGGAAAAACTCTGCTCCTGAGAAGCCCTATATAAGTAAGCCTCTCTCTGCCTGTTCAGTTGGCCTCTGCCGTTTTCTACCCTGACGGAGGCAGCCACTCTCCTGGATTCTTCCCTCTCAATAAATCTCTTGAGTGAGGTTTGAGTGAGACCTTCTGTCTCCCAAATGGAACGGAGCAGGGAAGTAACAGCTTTCCCTGGAGCCAGAGCAGAAAGGAACAGAACTGTAGTAACTTCGCTGGGAAAACCTTCCCCTAGCAGAGCAGAGTTGTTACATTGGGGAAGCCTTTCCCTGAAGCAGGGCAGTAAGCTCCTTCGTTTGAGGTGACTTCATGGTACTCCTTGGCTCCTGACTGCCAGGGTCCCTTTCCATCTGATCAGCAATGCTTACAGTAGGACTTACTGTCATATCTAGTAAAAGCCAAAAATCTACCAAATAGATGCCAAAGCTGACAAGTTGGCCAACGGGATCTGCCATCTTGCCCAACCGACTCCTCTCATGCTCTCCTCACCTCCACCCCGCTGTGTTTCTCCATCCCTTCTATTCCGCTTTCTCCAGGCCCCTGGTCTCCTGTACCACCACCTACATGGTGGGCGGGAGGATTTTTGAGTAGTGCTAATCTCTTTTGCTCATCCTTTACAATGTACTTGTTAGGTTTTTCTTCATAGCTTTATCTCCTGAGATGAGAGTGTTTCTTGGGGACAGTGACCTCTGATTTCAGCAACAGCTGCCACAGACTATGGCACAGGTACTCCTATGTTTGGGAAAGTGAGGAAGGGAAGAAGGAAAAAAAATGAGAGATTAATTTAACATTGGGGTTAGGAAGTAACTGAAGAGCAAATAAAAGACTATTGTAAAGGTCCAATTTAATACCATCCAATAGAAAAATAAAAGCCACTTACAGACAGTTAAATTGGACTAGCAGAAAGAAACAATAAAATTACATATATTTAATCTGTTACATATAAAATATTTTGGCATGCAACAATGTTAAAATTTTTTAATGAGATACTTCATATTTTTTGCACTGTATCTTTACAATAGTATTATTTTCCACTTTTAGAGCATCTTTATAATATTAAATTTTGATTGGAAATACTGGACCTGTGTTTTAATAAAATTTATGTGAAAACATAAATTCATGTGCTCAAATTTCTCTAAGCTTACTTTAAAAGTTTCTTATAACTGAATTAAATCCCAAAGTTTTATAATATTTTTATCCATGTTCACATAACTTTTTTAGAATAATTTATTTTTTCATAACTACATCCGCTTAAGAATATTGTATAATTCTTTTCAACTCAGTAATATAGCTTCATTTTCCAGGAAATGACATACATTGGTCATAGCACTAAACAGTATCAGCTGCAAAACATTTTAAGATCCTTTTAGTTTTGTAGCCAATTCATATAATATCTATCAATAAGTAGGATTTACCTGTTGATACATATGAGGAAAATATAAAGTAATTAAAATTGTTTGTTATTATTACCAATTTCAATGGCAGTTTAAGTTCTGACTGTTTCATACTTCAGAATTCAGATCTCCCATTTGTAAGAGTTTCATGTGAATTAGTTCATTCATATGCAGTGTGATATTAATGAGAAAATGTAAATTGTACTGCCTTTGTTGTTGTTGTTGTTGATTACTAGATAATGGGACTAAAACTGTGCCCGCAGCAGTTTTACACAATGAGCACCAGAAAGCTAAGCACAGGTTTGTGGGGTTTTTAACCATATGTATCTTTCTTATGGTGTAATAAAATAATAAAACGCTTGTTTAAAAACATCAATAAATTCAGTGTTTTGCTCTGACAAAGCTGGAATACCATCTGCTGGAATAACCACTTGCTTTTCATTATCTAGCTGAAATATTCCTTTAAAATATCTATTCTAAACATTTTGAATTTTTTTCCTCAGCTAAAAATTAACATTTCACCAAAACTTTGGAAGTTCTTTGAGATAAATGATCTTGAAATCTCAGTCAGCTATTTTCTCTTTTGTTACATCATGTACCTGAAACTATAGAAAAGTAATTGGTTTACATATTTTAATTCTGCAGATCGCTAGTATTGTTAGAAAGTTTCTAGGGTATGTGGGAATTTGTTACTTAATTAAAGAACTATATCTATATTTACAAAGTACTTTTTTCTGTCCTTATCATAACTGAAATTACCAGCTTAATTTAAAAAAAAATGGTTTCCTTTGTTGCATAAACCAAATAGGTTCTCCCGCTGCCAGGGTTACAGATGTGGGGCATTTCCTTCTGAGTTAACGACGAATCCATTCGTTCTTTGCTGGTTATTTAAAAAAAAAAAAAAAAAAACTTTCTAGCAAACTCATGGTGCACTTACAAAAATATGTTTCACTATTGCTCAGTTTTTATATATTAAAAAAAATATTGTACTCCAAATATCTTTGTAAAAATCATGCTCAGTCTCTTTTTTCTGTCCTGGTCATATTGCTAGTCAGTTTATTCTTCATCAGTAGAATATCCTAATTGTATTCTTCTTAATATCTTGATATATTCTTTGACAGTATCCTACATGTGTGTAATGTATTGTGATCATTTCCACCCCCAACTCCACTCCACTCCGTCGTCTCTCCCCTTACCCTTTATACTTCCCCATCCCACCTTAATGTGTCCTCTCTCTCTCTCTCTCTCTCTCTCTCTCCTCCTCTCCTCTCTCTCTCTCTCTCTCTTTCTTTTTATAACCTTCTGAGTCCAATTAGTGACGCCTGCATGCTTGGTGGTTGTGGGGTCCTCCACCTGCCAGTGAATGCACCCCTGAAGATAGTGACTCCACCTCCCTCCGCAGCCATCAGTTGGGAATAGCTCCTTAGCTAGGACAGTGCCTTGTGAGCCCCTCCCCATGCATGCCTGAATCCCGGGGACCTTGGGTAACTGTAGCTGCTGTGAGTTCATGAGTACAGTGGCCATGTCGTGTTCTGAGGACAGCATGTCACAGCACTTTCCCATCCTTGGTCTCTGACATTCGCTGTGCTCTGCCTCCTCAGCAGATATTCCCGGAGCCTCGAAGGGGTTGATAGAGATGCTGACTTTAGGGCTGAGCACTCACTCAGCAGTCACTGAGTCTCAGCTCTTGGGTCAGATACAAGGCTCTACAATGACTGCTGCTCCCCGGGAAAAGGAGATTCTCTAACCAGGGATGAAAGCAGCACTAATCTGTGCATTGAAACAGATATTTAGCAGGCATCTGACACCGTGTGCGTTTAACAGAACAACATTAGTAAGCTCCCTCCTAAGGCCTATGGCCTCCCCAGCCATGTTTTGTTTTGTCTGTTTGTTTTACCAAAGTTACACCAATTCTTCCTGTACAGTGGGCCTCCAATCCAGTCAGAAAGTGGGCGGCTGTGCCCATAACCGTCATGCTGCTGCCGCACCAGCAGACACATAGTGTCCGGAAGGTGGGGTTGTGGCAGACAGGGTCCACTACTACTGGGGAAGTCCTCTGATGCTCTTCTCCCTCAGTCGCCTGCATGGCACCTCTCAGCACTATGGAAACTAGCCAGGGGGAAGTTTCTAGGTCAGCTCAGCTGGGTTTCTCTGTGTCCTACAAGCAAAGTGTGTTATGTCTTCAGCCATAGCATCTTACAAACTAGTTATGGTAGGGAAGCAAGGCCAACGGCAGTAGCATGTGGTGTTTGGGGGGCAGGGAGCTCTGGGGTCTCGCTGACCAATAGTTCATGGGGAAGGTCCCTTTATTAATTCATTTTGAGACTGTATCTTGTAAAATGATGAACCAGTCCTAAAAGCATCGTGGTTTCTCCTTTCAAAAGTTCTTCAGCTGTTTTAAATTACGGAAGCGGATTTACCTTTAGTGTAGTGACCTAAAAAGAAATCAGCGAGTAACTAAGGGGAAGAGAGGAGTAGTGGGCAAAAGGCAGAGAAAGAAAAGATAGAAGAACAAGCTTTAGGCATCGGCGTCCTTTTTCACTGAAAGGGTCTGGCCCCTTGTTTTTCTTCAACCAGGGATCACCATGACACTTCATACTCTTGCTTCTGTAATGAATTGACTGGTTTCTGAAACCCGGCCTTTTTTTTTTTTTTTTTTTTTTTCATGCCCTACAGAATAGCCCAGCCCTGCTGTTTAAATTATGAGGACAGTTTCCCATGAAGTTTTACTTGTCATTTTTTTCTTTCCTTCAAGTTCTAACAACTTCTAACAGGCATGAGGCGGTCCTGTAGCATCTTCCTTTGATCAACAACTTTCTAAAACCCACCCTCACACTCAAGCTGTTTTTTAAATGTCCTTCCAAGGTAGTGTTATGACCTCGGGCAACATGAATTGGTGAATACTCCAACGCCAAAATACTTGGCTTGTCTGAACCGGTCTTTGCCTGATGGAACACGGGAAGTTTGTTTATTTGCAGCTTGGCTAGGATCAGATACCTGGTCCACTTGTAGTTGTCTCACCTGTGCCGAGTTTGGGCTGACGACTTCAGAGGGGCAGGAAATAGGAGGTCGAGTAAGTTCAGGATTCTCTGGCGTGGACTTGTCCACAGCACACACTGCTGGCAGCTCTCTCTGGGTGTGTGGATGAGGCAAGACTGACAACTTTGAAAACAAGTTACCGATCTCTAAAAAGAGCGTAGTCCCAGGCTGGAGAGATGGCTCAGCCGTTAAAGGCTAGGCTCACAACCAAAAAAGAGCATGGTCCCAGTCCCACACTTCTCAGGAGTGTTTCCTTGTGGCTTTAAAAGAAACAAGGACACCTCTAATTTTTACATGTGGGTGACCTCCGGATATCGCCTTAGCTTTTGGTAATTTGAACTTTTAATAGTTTTTCTGTAGCAGTACTAGTAGTTATTCTAAAATACCATCTCATCATTGGAGGGAAGAAAATAAGAAAAATACAGATGTTCGTTGTATCAATCCTTCCTCTTCCCAAAAACATGGTATAGTAAAATGTTCCTCCTCTTAGACTGATAACTTCTGCTTCCTCTAAAGACCTTTTACAGAGAGATGCCTCGTGCTGCTCTTTTGGGCCGTGGCCACCTCCTACCTCACACTCTCCTCATACCTGACAACTGCTAATCTATTGTCCACTCCACGTTTTGTCATTTGGAAATCCTATACACATGGAACCATATATAGCAAGCCGCTTTTCATCATCTATTTTCACTAATCTTAACTCTTGGATCCATCTGGAATGTTGTAGCAATCTACAGGCTGCTCTTTTTTGTTGATGAGAGCATTATAAAACTAGTTTTCTCTAAGATGTCGGTGGACTGTTTCAACGTTGCCTTCCTGGTTGTGATTTTCTACTGCTAGCATTCAGGATGTGACTACTAGGTGAGATTTTATGAACATGAGATCGCTGTGTGGTATTATAATTGTGACTCAGTACTAACCTTAGAAAGGCATTTAAGGCTGGGTGGTGGTGGTGGTGGTGGTGGTGCAGGTGCACGCCTTTAATCCCAACACTCGGGAGGCAGAGCCAGGCGGATCTCTGTGACTTCGAGGGCAGCCTGGTCTACAAACGAGATCCAGGACAGGTACCAAAACTATACAGAGAAACCCTGTCTCGGGGGGGGGGGGGGGGGGGGGGGGGGGCATTTGTGATTCAAGAAGCTTATGAAACAAGTAAACTTGGATATATTTTTCAGCATTAATTCTCTTTTTTTTATGATCAGAAAATGACTTCTCTTTTCCCTACCATTAGACTGTCCTAGACACTGCCTAAGGTGAGGAAAGCTTACTTGACAAAAGGAGCAGGAGACGTGCTTTCCCAGAGTCCCAGTCATTGTCCTGTTTATACCTGGTGATTCACTTGAAGTGAATGCAGCACTCCAGGCAAGCTTTAACAACTCAAGTGTTGCTATGGCTACAATATGGATGAAGTATCTCCTCAGTTTCCTGTTGGAAGGCCGGTGTTCAGGGTAAAGATACAAACAGGCGATAGAACCATTAAAAACTAGAAAGACCCTTAGGTCATGGGTCACACACCCTTGGATGTTCTCCCGGGACCCTTTCCTCTCCGTGCAATTGCTCCTTCTCACACATGCGCCATGTCACTTGTACTTCCACCATAACACCATCCACCATGATGTAACACAGCCAAGTGACCTGTCAGTCATCATGCTGTTGGGAACTAACTAAACCTTTCTTTACAAGTTACCCCACTCAGTTAGTTTATAGCAGGAATGACTAATACAAGCATCTACCTCAGAATTTCCATTAGAGAAGATCTTGGTGTCTCAAGGACTCCAAGAGACATTTTTTTTTCTGTCTTGTCTGTACTATAAACTTATTTTAATTGTGCTGACTTTATTAGAGACCATTTTCAGTGTTGGAGGAACTTGGACAGAAAGTGATGGTATGGAGACCTGCAGTTAATTTGGTTATACCATTACCTGTAGGAGGTTTCCCTATGGGAAACTGGTGAAGAGAGCATTCCATACAATACGTCTTTTATGGTCTGGCTCAGCAAGGGACAACATGCCATCCTCCAGCCATCACTTTGCACATGCCTATAGTAACTTGCAAGAGAGAACTGACAGAGTCCTTTTAAATCATGTATTAAATATGGGTTTTATAGGAAGGTACCATGAAGGCTAACACATACAGCCTTTAGCACTGTAGGGAGAAAAAAAGAGTAAAATAGAGCAAAACCATCACTTCTAGTGAACTTTTCCTAGTAGGGACCTTGAAGCTGGTGGGTTGTTGAGACGTATTGTATACAAACAAGTGGTTTTGTAGCCTCACCCTCCATAATTTTCTTTATTTATCTAAGAACAAACAAATACATACCTCTAAAAATCCATATCATTTGCTGATGGAGCACCTTTAGGTTCCACTTTAGACATCTGTGTAGATGCCAAATTTTTTTAAAATATCGAGCAATATATAATAGTTGGACTGACAAACGAAACATTTGATCCAAGGAGGAAGTAGTGATAAGGTGGTTGGTACTATAAAAGTCTTATCTTGCTGTTCGGTTGTGAGAAACACCTTCAGTACTCCTAGTGTCATGTGGGACTCATGACATGGTACTAATGATTTATTCACAAATATTGAAGAGCTACAAAAAGACTCATCTAGTCTTGGCTGACCCACATAAGTAAATTATTCTATTTTAAAATGTACATTGGAGAGATTGTCTATGCCTGAGTTGGAGACTAACGAGATCTCCATTGTAGTTCTTGAGTGTTAAAGGCAGCACTTGCACTTGGTGATTCACTTGAAGTGAATGCAGCACTGTAGACAAGCTTCAGCAAACTCAAGTGTTGCTATGGCTACGATATGGTTGCAGTATCTACTCAGAGTTCCTATGTTGAGTGTAAGCCTGGTGTTCAGAGTAAAGATTAAATGAGCGATAGAACCATTAAAAACTAGAAAGACCTTAGGTCATGGGTCACACCCTTGGATGTTCTCATGGACTCTTTTCTTTCCAGGCAATTATCCTTCTCACCATGCTCCATCTCACTTGCACTTGCTGATGTGGCAGAAATGACATCTACTGGTCTCCACGAGCCTTTGTCTAACTGCTTCTCCTTTCGTGCCTTTTTATCTTTTTCTCTCATACTCTTAAGACCTGCCTCATCCCATTTCCCCCATAGTATATGAGATCCCTTATATGGTAGGTACCGACTCTTTTTTATTGTTTGCTTTTGGTTTGGTTTGGTTTGGTTTGGTTTGGTTTTTTTTTGAGACAGGGCTTCTCTGTGAAGCAGTCCTGGAACTCACTCTTATAGACCAGGCTGGCCTCGAACTCACAGAGATCCGTCTGCCTCTGCCTCCCGAGTGCTGGGATTAAAGGTGTGTGCCCCCATCGCCCAGCCTAGATATTGACTCTTATTTCTCCCAACCCATTTTAACCTGTGCAAAACATCCCTTCTCTCGTTGCATGAACATTAGTGGTTTTGTACTGTCACTTTAATGTTACTATCTTTTTCTTTTTAAAATCTTTGAAGAACTGTATTCCTGGCCATATATCAGATGCATATTTACCCAGATCCCCATCCTACCTTTATTTAATGCTGAAAATATTCTGTCAGCATGTAGTGGAAGATGAGAGTATACACTTTTCCCCCAAGTGGTTTCCTGTAGCAAACATTTATTGTTTTTTTGTGGTATCACCCTTAGTTATAGACTCATTTTTACATAGCCTAAAGTTTGTTTCACCTATTCCATCTTTACAGTACTTTTTCAATAATTATTTGCTAGGCAAGTGACTATTTTATTTACCTCATTGACTAGAATAAGATATTATAATTATTTATATGTGAATTACATCCTTAGGCTGTGTCCTACATTGTACCTCCCTTCTGAACTTCAAGATCTTAACAAGATTCTCATTCTCTCTCTCTCTGTCTCTGTCTCTCTCTCTGTCTCTCTCTCTGTCTCTCTCTCTCTCTCTTCTCTCTCTCTCTCTCTCTCTCTCACACACACACACACACACACACAACACACACACACACACACACACCAAAAAAAAGTTTAATAAATTTGTATTTCAGACTTAATTTGAAGTGAATGTACTTCTCTTTAATGACAGAGAGCCACTTAAACCCTAAAGTTTGGAAGAATTCTCCATGGTTATTATCTAAAGATGTAGCCACTGAGCTGCATTGTGTCTATAAAAAGAGTTTAAACTCTTATGAAAGGTTTTCAGTATTATAATATTCTCCTTGAGCACATTTGTAACTAAATGGCACGTAGATTTTTATTTGTCAACTTTCAGTACACTAAAAAAAAATACATGTTCAGGGTTAACCATTCTGATGTTAAAACATGGTGTTAAACTAGTTAACATTATATGTGTGTGGTGTGTGTGTGTGTAATATATATATATATATATATATATATATATATATATATATATTAAAGATTATCACTTGGTACAACTTACCTGAGTTATGTACTTACATACCTGTCCTGACTAGGAACTCCTCTTTGTGAAGGAGATTGGAAAGTATTTTCTTTGCTGTCCAAAGGCAGAAAATGGGTTTTGTACCTCTTAGAGTGGTAGCTACAGGTAAAGAAGTTGGCAACCCTAGGAAGGTTAATTAGAGCTAATTATAATATGATTGACCTAATTTTCCTCCAGAAAGTTTAAGTGATTCTTTCTTTGAACAGTGAAGATTTATTTTTCATATACACTAAACCCTGTTTTCTGAACTTACAATTATCAATCTTATACGCTTACAAAACAAAAGAAGTGTTGCTTCCTACATTGTAGAATAAGGATTAGGTGGGTTGGAACAAACCTTTAAGATTTTATCATCCTTGACAGCATTTACTGTATTAATACATGTTGAAAAGGGAATATAAACAAATATTTGTAATTTTAAATCTTTAATGCAAAAATAACATAATTGTCAAACAGTGGAAGTATAACATTTCTTTTAACTTTGACATTTGCTTCATTTTATTTAGATTTTATATAATCTCATTTGCTTGATAAATACCATAAAATGTACTTTTAATTTCTTATGTAGATGTGTATTAGGCTATGTGTGAATCTTTATGTGTGTCATCATGGAAGACAGTTTAATTATACTAAAGCTAGAAGCTCACTTGGATGCTGCTAGTGGAGACTTTGAAATATGGAGAGGAGGATATATTTTACTGTGGCCCATATTTGTTACTGAAGCTGGAACCTGACTGCTGACTGATAAACTGATCCTTCAGCAATGTGGAGAGCACATTACAATGACAGACACAGGAGGCAAGTCCCTTAGGAGTTTCATCCCGTGCACAAGATGGTAAAAACACAATCTGATGAGAGGATACAAAGGAATTAAAGAAATGGCTGCAACTGCATCATAAAGATCTCACAAGTGTTTAATGGCTGATCAAGTAAGGTGCTACAGTCCTTAGACCTGGATTGCCCATGAAGATAGGAAGAAAGGTGGGGGCGTAGAGACAGGTAATAAGTTTTCTGTGAGTGGTCTTGGTCTTACATGCTCTAGTCTAGCATTTCAGATGCTGAGGCGGAGTATCAACTCAGTTTGAGACTAGCCTGTTCTACACTGAGTTTCAAGTCCAGCTTGGGTTACATAGCAAGAGGGTGTCTCCAAAGTGTTTTGTGAATTTAAAGTCTTCTCTAAATTCATTCATGTTTATTGGGTGTGTTGTCCATTCATTCATGAATATATCTGCAAAGCACTTTGAGATCATCCTTTCAGACAACTAAAAAGTAAGTCAGATACACAAATTAAGGAGACTGGCCATAACTTGTTTTTAAACAATTCTCATTCACCGAACAGCCTTCTTCCTGCAGTAAACCTTAATTTTTTTTTTTTTTTTTTTTTTTTTTTTTGAAAAACTGTAAATGGGCCCCAAGACTCAGAAAGGCTTTCCAGTGAGCAAATGTCGGAAGCTGATGAGAAGCGTTCTCGGGGCTTGGTGGTAGCATAACTTACTGAAGACATATCTCCTTGCAATCTGCTGCTTTCCCCTGTCAGCCACTGACATTTGAAAGATTTACTGATTAGCTTATAAGTTATAGAGCTTGTAAGTGTTGTGGACTTCTGAGCTAATTGCACGTTTGCAACAGCAATTAATGCTTCTCCTACTTTAGAGAGCTGTTAGCACTCATACCTAGAGAGAGGATAGTTTCATGTAATTTTTTTATCATTAAAAAGACATGTGCAAATTACATTTCCAGACAGCTAGTATTACCAGTTGAGTACTTCAAGAAAGCCTTTACTTAATAAATTAGCTTGTCAGGCTGTATAATGGCATACATGATATGTACATTTTTTCCTGAAATAGTACAAAGAAACAAAAGGAAAAACTGTAACAAGGATGGTAATAATTCTTTAACCTTCTTGTGAAAGTTATTATGGTCTTGTAATTGTTAGAGCTCACTATATAGATGAACATGCTGAGTCTTAGAGAATTATGTAGGCAAAATGATAGAAAGTAGATCTCAGATCTAAGATACTGACCTAGCTAGGACCCATCCAAAGCATATGCTTTTGTACTAAGCAAGTGTTATTGTTTTGTTTTGTTGTAGATCATGTTACTTTGTGGGCAAAAATGCTACAGGTGTGAAAACATACAGCACAGTGGCCTTTAGCTAAGGCCTACAAAGATTATCATCAGCTTGAATTGTATTTTCAAAGAAGAATTTGGTCTCTCTTTCCTAAAGATTCACTGCAAAGTTGTGGGGAGGCAAACGTTTGTTTAACAAAGAGGCACTGTGAACTGAAGGCATTTTCTCATTATTGCCCCTAGAAAAATTCTGATTGTACTTCACACTTCAGGATTATACTAATTAATACTTAAAAGCATGTTTTTAGCTGGGTTTCCTGGCCTGCTCTTTTGTCTTTGTTTTCTTTTAAGATCTACCTTTGTAATCTCCATTTACCTCTAGCTCACACAAAGTGTATCAGTAAAAGGCTACTGTATTTGTCCTGACTGGGATTTCAGGTTGATGGCGAGGCACTGAGAGAATTCCAGCTCAGCTGTTACTGACATAGGAGGCTTTGCAGTTATTTATTAGAAGACAGCCTGGGAGGAAAAGAGAAAATGGATTGTTGTGATCCTCTCTGGCTAAATCCGGCCCACTGCGGTTATCTTTTTCTTCCTGCTTTCTCTAAAAGGCATCCTTTCGTGCACTAATCTTTTAAGCAGCCATTCAGTGGGAACTGGGCTAGAACCCTGCTAAGGGGTCACATTCACCAGCCTGACAGTTATACATTTACAAAAGAAATGGTATGAATTTATTCAGCATCAAAACCTCTGCATCTCTTACCACCCAGCCGTATTTCACACCGTATTACCGTCGCTGCGCTGCAAAAGCTGCATAAATCCCATCCAGATTCTTCATTTAATTAACCAGCGTTCTTTGAGCAAAAATAAAAGTGCTGTTTTTATAGAGGAATAAAAGCTGCACGACGCGAGTGTGAAGAGGACAGATCGTCAAATTAGTGATTCTTCACTGCAGCTGGGGTGATTTTCCTGCCCTTCCTCTCTCACTTCAGAGGCTTTTTTTTTTTTTTTTTGATTGAATAGAAAATGGGGAGCAGTGCAGTGTCCTCAAATGTGTTTGAGAGTCTGTTGTTATAACCACATCCTAAGTTAGTGCAGGGCTGGTGCTGGTGATAACTGGTACCTAGAAAGGATTTTTTTATAACATTTCCTGTAGTGACCAGATAGTGTGGACTAGCAACCAAGAGCGTAATCTCTATTAACTAAACTGTGTGAGTTCAAATCCCAGGCCTGCCACTAAGCTTTCTGTGCTTTGGTGCCCTGTCTTTGAAATGAGGATAATTCTAGACATACCTTATACTACCATATGCAGTTAGCTGGCTTGACACATAAACCTTTAGGACAGGGCTCTTATAGTGAACTGTTACCTCCTGTGTGTGCAGCAGCAGTCTGGTGTGAAGTTGACCCAGGTGTGTCACTAGGAACTTTCCTGGTCACCCGGCTGGACTGACAGGTGCTGGCAGTAGGTACATCCCCCTTTCTCATCACATGTCCAAAGGCACCCTTCTAGTATAAGACAAGTGCTTTCAGATACAAAGGGATAAAATCTTTGAGTGACAGGTAGAGAGGGCAGTTGACTTCTCATACCACTCCATTTTACACCCAGCTGCCAGGTTTACCTTTTAAAAGTAAGTTGATTAATTCATTTGTTTATATGTCTCTTCTAAAAACAAACAAGCCAACAAAAAGTTGTCTTCCAGTAGATCCCTCTACCTCAGTCAAAACCCGCCTGATGTCATTTCTCACAGGCCACATTCCCTCTTGCTCATTTGTCCACATTGATTTGATTGTTTTATCTAACACTCCTTACACCATTTATCTACATCACACCTTATGCTCTAGCCTGAGCCAGAAAAAGTATTATTTACCCCTTTATACTGTATTGACATGATATTCCCACAGTCGCCTGTATGAAGTAGATGCTAACTTCATGTTGATGACCTAGTCTGTTGCTCTACTCTCAAACTACTGGAGCTCTACTGCTTCATCTGTCTTCTCTCCTACAGCCACCCTGGCCAACCACAGTTGGCTTTACTGTTCCCTTCCCCCCTCTTCCTGCACCCACCTGTGTCCTTCCATACAGTCTGTTCTTAACTGAGTAGTGAAATGCACCCCCTGAAAACCTAAGCCAGTTCATATCACTTTCTCTACTCAAAAGCCCTCTGGTCACTTCCAACCTCGCTCTAAGGGAAATCAAGCTCTTTCAAATGGCCTGCTCTCCAGCTCATCCTGTCTCCACACTCACTGTTACGTCTGCCCTGGTATCTTCCCACTTCCCTGTCTTTCCCATACTGCTCACTGCTTCTGTCTCACTGACTGCCTTGATGTTCCCCCAAGATACAAAGCCCAATCCAATCCCAGGACCTCTGCACATGTGCTCCTTTTGCCCAAAAATCTTCTCTTCAGGAAATCATGGCATGGTCCCTTTTGCAGGTCTCTAGTCAATTCTTCTCATGGAGATCATAACTCATGCCTAAGCAACTGTCTATCTCCCCAAACTAGAATGCAGATTTTGAAGGGTGAGAGTTTTCCATATATACAATGCATGCATATTCCAGAGATTGACATATAATAAGCAATTATTTTGATGCTGAATGAAAACGGGCCCTTGCGACTACCCCACACGCTCTCCTTCTCTCAGTACTTCATGCTCCAACAAAAGCAAATGCTCCATAACAGCTTCAAGACATCAAAATAGCCATAGTTTAATATTAGCTATAGCAATTGGAGCAGAAAGTTCCATTACAGAGAAGAGAGATTCCTGCACCCTCTAAAGAAGAATTTATGCTATAATACTTGTCATGTTAAATTATACAGGTGTCCTAGGGACTGTGACCTAGCACCAAGGTACATTTTGAGAGAGCAAATGGCTTTTGCCACCCTAACCTTCCAAAGTGGAAAGTATAGCCAGTATTTGAAGCGTTTTTGTTTGTTTGTTTGTTTATTCTGTCATCCAAAGACAGTAAAGTGATGAAAAGAGATCATTAGTATTAAAGCCAAGCAGACCTGCCTGGGCTCAAAATTTGTGTCTATATGCATTTGATCACCTTGTTTATTCTCTAGGTCTCTCATTGCTTATGTGTAAATAGTTTTTAATCCATTTATCTGGACATTATTCCAAAAATTGAATGAGCAAAGACAGATGAAGCACACATTGTATATTTAGTAATTGTGTCTTGAACATTGTATCCAACAGATAAACAATTAGATATTATGCTACTACCAAAACAAGAAGTAACAGTCTGATGTCCAGGAAGAAAGCTTTGCCTCTGGTGCTCGTCGAAAGCCCTGCCGCACTATAAGCCCCCCCCCAGCCCAGCATCTGATGAAGCTGCAGGAGCCTTCTGAGAGAACCAGCCCCTCCACCTACTTGTTCTTCTGTAGCTTACTTTTACCTTTGAATCAGTTCCTACTCATCTATTTTGGATTTTCAGTTTTCTTTACCTTCCTTCATTTTTCCAAAAGTGATGCTAGATAGGTGATGCTAAAGATTCATACAGAATCTTTATACAGAAAAAAAAAAATATACAAAAAAAATTTTCAGGAAACCAACAAAAGGCAGGGCAGCTAGTTCATATAATGAGATAACGTGCTCACTAGTTTTAGGTGGAAGATAAAGCACACAGAGATGTAAGCTTTGGAAGCACAACTGCCAAAATGAGAAAAATACTTTGTATAGACTGCAGACATATGTTTTGCATTTTCTTCACTTGACATAACTTTTAACTTCCTTAGGAAGCCAAAGCTGTAGCTGAAGAAACACGAGCTCTTCGAAGCCGGATCCATCTTGCTGAAGCTGCACAGAGGCAGGCGCATGGGATGGAAATGGACTATGAAGAAGTGATCCATCTGCTAGAAGCTGAGATCTCAGAGCTAAAGGCTCAGCTTGCTGATTATTCTGACCAAAATAAAGTAAGCAAACAGCCCTCTCTAGTTACCATGGTTTCCTTGCCACTGTCGTGCCCTGTTTTCATTTTTTCTTTTCATCTGCACGTCTAAACTGGGTCAGTGTTTGTCTTCTGTTATTCAATGATAGGACGTTGTGTCGTGAAGAGGGTGGTGTGGAAGTTGTGAGCCTGCCCTTATCCAGAGAGCTTGGAGATGGAAAAGAAAGCACAGGCCCAGAATTAATTGGGTCGTTGGTCACCATTGTTCCATTCAGCCATTCAGGCCTGGAACTATTTAACATTTAATTGATGGCACTGGTTTTTTCTTTCTGCTTTTGAGCTTGCTAATTTGTTTTGTGGAGGTGGAAGGAGGCGATTCCCGGATGAGTTTTTGTTCTTTGATTAGAGAACTTGGGGCAGTATAGCAGTAGACACGTTAATGAATTGTTACACGAGACCCATGATGACCAATGAGAAGAAAACCAAGCTTGAATTTGTTTTGTTCTGTTTTGTTTCTTTCAGTGTAAGGAGCACTAAACTGGGCTCTTCTAGAAGAGCTCTTAATTGCAAAACATGAATACTCAGTACTTGCAGGAAGCAAGCTGAACATCTCTATGTGGAAAGTGTCCACAGTATACTATCTTTAGTTATGACTAACCTTCAAAAACCATAGTGTGTGTGTGTGGTGTGTTGTGTGTGTGTGTGTGGTGTGTATGTGTGCCAAGTATAAACTAGAATGAATTGAAGCAGATATTTTATAGCTTTGTAGAAATTCTTCAATTAATAATGAGTGTTTATATATATAACCCATTCAGCCTTCAAGAGAATACAAAACAAATTTGAGCTATTTATGAATATTTGAGCATATAAGGCTTATTATGTTCTTTAACCTACCAATAAAAATGAAACTAGTTTTAGAAAAGAAAATTCTAACAGAAAATGTGATATTTTCTTTGCTCGGCTCTAAAGAGCCCTTGACATTTCCCCAATATCTGCTCATTTAAACCAGCTCACAGAAGGCTGGAGGACCCACCCAGCACTGAGGAGACCATCAAGGAGCACATAGCACCTAAGAAAGCAACAACACTTAGGAATTTGTTTATATGTGTGCATTTTTCAGCAGCTGTGGCTACGCCATGTAAGACAAATTGCTAAAGGGTCTTATTAATAAAAGCCCAGAGCCAGATATTTGGGGTAAAAAACTGAGAGATCAGAAAAGTAGAAAGAAGCCAGCCATGTTCTTACCACTTGGAAATCCTCAGCCCAAAGAGAGCTACTTCCTGTAAACTCACACCTGTATGCCTTTCTGTTCTGCACCCCACTTCCTCACTCCACCCAGTGATATCACTTCCTGTCTGTCTGTACAGACCTCCAGACCTTTATGGTTAACTAGTGTTGGAATTTAAGTCGTGTGCCACCATGCCTGGCTCTGTTCCCATTTTGGCCTCGAACTCACAGAGATCCAGACAGATCCCTGCCTCCCGAGTGATAGGATTAAAGATGTGTGCTACCATTGTCTGACTTCTGTGTTTAATGTAGTGGCTGGCTTTTCCTCTGATCCTCAGATAAGCTTTATTAGGGTGCACTATATATTGGGAGACATAATATATCACCACAATGCCATGTAACTTTAACCTAATTATGAGAAATTGTAGAAATTACCAAATATTAAAAATAAAACTTTTAATAAAATAGTTACTTTTAAAGCAAAAGTTGCCAGTATTTAATAGTTTCAAATTTTTGCTATTGTTTCCTGTAGCATTGGAGATTGAAGCAGGACCTTGTATGTGTTGGGCAGTGCTCTCTTTTTGAACTCTCAGTGGCCCTGTATTTTGAAAATATACTTGTAAGAGGTTTACATAAAATTATCCAGTGGTTTTGTTAGTTTTTAAATATTATCAGCGTTTGTGTGAGGGGATATTTGGAGGTGAGAGGGCATGTGACCCAATGTGCATGTGGAGGCCAGAGGACCATGCTGTGGAGTTGTTTCTCTCCACCAGCCTGTATGTAGGTTCCTGGGAACAGACTCCGATCCCCAGGCTCATGCAGCAAGCACCATTACCCACTGAACCAGCCCTCCGGCTCCCAGTGTGGTGTTCTGTTGTATAAAGTTTAGGTTATTACATTCTCTCTTCTCCTAAGTTGCCTGGCAATATAATCATTCATGTTCTCCCTCTTTGTAGCTTTATGTGGGATCTCATAACATCCCTTTTAATAAGAGCCTAAACTACCTCTCTAAAATCAATTTTCTTTATTTTTTATTTTGAAAGAAGAGATATTAAATGTTAAACATCTCAAGATTCAGTATTTTCCAATTTTGATACCAGTGGGCGAAAGTAACCTTTTCAACTGTGCGTAAGACTGCTTAAGATCTGTTGACCTAGGTACTATAGAACAAGATTCAAATATTTAATTATCTTTATTTACTTATTTGGGAGGGGCAGAGTACATATCAACTGGCGTGTGAGTGCATGTGTGTGTGCACTTGCATGTGGAGGTCAGAAGTCAACATCAGGTATCTTTCCTAGAGAGCTATCCATCTTTTGGGGGTGGGAGGAGAGGAGTGTTCACAGAGATTCACACTGGGACCTGCACTACTGAGCGCCTCTTCTGGTCACCTTTCCAGAGAAGGATGACGCATGCGCGCCACTCCACCTGGCTCCTCACATGGGTGCTGGGAGGGAACTTGAGCCATAGAGTGCACAGGAAGCACGTTACCAACTGAGCTAACTCTAGGGCACCTAAATATTTATGTTTTAGATATGGATTCTTTCTGTCATAATGCTTTTATTTATTACTGTAATTTCCCTTAAATTATCAATATGTTCTCAAATTTGTATTTGGGCTTTTGAAAAAAATGCATCTGGCACATAAGAAATAAAAATATTCTTGGTACTGGAGAGATAACTCAGTAGTTAAGAGAGTGCTTGCTGCTCTTGCAGAAGACCCAGGACCTGTTCCTACCACCCAGGTGACTAGCACAACCTGTAACTCCAACCATAGGGGACCTAATGCCCTTTCTGACCTCATGGGCAACCACACCCACATGTACACTGCACATGCATATATAACACATAAGAAAAAATAAATATTTTTAAAAAACAAAATGAAGCATTACTAATACCTATGAAGGACCACAATACCCCTCTTCAGATTGCATCCACTGCCCTTGCTCACAGAGTGCGCTCCTTTCTTGGATTTAGTGTCTACCGTTTTATTGATAATTTTATTACTTGCATATCTACTCCCTGTTTGTTTAGTTTTGCCTGTTTAAGAGGTTGATTTGTAGCTAGTTAGTATCTTTTTCCGTCTTTATTCCTCATTGCAGGAATTACCACCATGCAGCTATCCATTCTGTATTTAATGGGAAGTCTTATTATTTCTGTATTATTCTCTGAATCATGCTCCTGAGAACATTCTGATACATATAACTTTCTCAACATGTGTAACTGTTACCTATGAGAAATAGTATTCCAGGGTGAATGATAATTGTATGTTCAGCTTTATAAGTAAATGCCTAATTGTGACTGAAAGTATTTTTAACTAATTTGTATTCCCATGAAGAATGGAGCAGAATTACCATTCACCCCTTGCTGATCCTTGGCTTTCTTTCATTTTGAATTTTTATCCATCTGGTTGGTATAATAATTGCTATGCCAGTATGGTTTAATTTGAATTCCCCTAGTTACTAATGACTAACATAGTGGTATGCTGGGACCCATAGACACTGGCTCATGAGAACTTGTCTCTTCTCAATGCCATGTTCACTGATGGAGGTTGGAAGCTTGAAATCAACCATGATGGAGTCATTTATATCCCCAAATGCCGTAAACCTGCAATTTGCCCTCCCTGCCTCAGATAACCAGTTGAGCATATATTTATGCATTCAATAGTCACTTATTTTTCTCAGTGAAATGTGCTTCTGTATCTTTCACTTTATTTTCCCATTGGATTATTTGTATTTTGCTTAGAGACATGCATTGATCTCTTGGTTACTAATACTTTATTAACTTATATGTTATAAAACTACTCTCTCAAACATGTGGCCTGCCTTTTCTACTCTATAAGGAAATAGAAAGGAGCTCTTAATTTTCATGGAAACTTATTGTCTTAGTTACTTTTCTATTACTGTGCTAAGACACCATGACCAAGGCAACTTATAGGAGAGTTTATCTGAGGCTTACAGTCTTAGAGGTTTGGAGTCCGTGACCATCACAGTAGGTGGCATAGAAGCAGACAGCAGGAATGGAATGGCACTGCAGAGTAGCTAAAAGCTTACATGCTGGTCCACAGGCATCAGAGAAAGCTAACTTGGAATGTCCTGAACTTTGAAGACTCCATGCCTGACCCCAGTGACACACCTCTGCAACAAGGCCACACCTCCTAATCCTTCACAGATGAACAGTTCACCAACTGGGGACTAACCATTCAAATATGAGCCTATGGGGTCATTCTTAATCAGACCACCACATTTATCAATTGTTTCCCTCTTATGTGTTTTCAAAAGTCCTTCAAGCTCCAAAGATACAAAGATATTTATTTATATTAGCAATATATATATATATATATATATATATATATATATATATATATATAATATTTGCCATGCCAGCCAGGTACTTTTCCATGTAGTTAACAAGGTTGAGGACATTAGGGCTTCAGTTCCTCTCCATTCATAGTAATGTCTTTATGTTCTTAAACCATCAGTATTCATAGAAACATTCTAAATATCTCTCTTGGGGTTTCCTTTCTTTAGTATTGTTTGTATATTTTGAAACAATGCTTTTAGATACATTAAGGCTTGAAATTATACAACCGTCTTTTATGAAAATGTTAGGATTCTATCTGTAAATCGTACCCCTTACAATTATGTTCTATTTTCATTAAAATAGCTACATACTTTGTTTGATATTTATTTATATATTTTTAAAATTTTATTTACTTTCAACTTTTTAGTTTCTATTTATTTCAGTTATGTCTGTGGCAAACATGAAGTTGGAAATTCCTATCCCTGCCCCCAGCACACCCATTTCTTAATTGTTGAGCTTTAATTAGAAATAACTTTCTATTTGTAGACTTTCACTTATTAAAGCACCTGGTTAGTCTTTGTTCTCTGACTTGTTAACTGCAGCTGTCCATGTATTTAAGATATTTAACTGGAGTTTTATATTAATTCAGATATCTTCTGTGTACCTCTGCCCAATTACATGTAATTCTCTTTGCTGTTTTCAAAATTATGTACGGTCTCCAATATTTTTTTTATTTAATTAATTTATTTATTTATTTTACATCCTGACTTCAGTTTCCTCTTCTTCCTCTCCTTCTACCCCACCCCACCCCAATCCACTCCTCTGTTTCTGTTCAGAGAGAGGCAAGCCTCCCTTGGGTATCAAATAAGCATAGCATATAATGTTGCTGTAAGACTAAGCACCTCCCCCTTGTATTTAGGCTGGGCAAGGCAACCCAGTATGAGGAATAGATTCCTAAGTGCCAGGGAAAGCATTAGGGACAGCCCCTGCTCCCATTATAAGGAGTCTCACAAATAGACCAAGCTACACAACTGTCACATATATGTAGAGGGCTTAAGTCAGTCCTATGCAGGTTCCCTGGTTGTTGGTTCAGATTCTGTGAGCTCCTATGAACCAGAGTAGCTGATTCTGTTGGGTTTCGTGTGATGTCCTTGACCCTACAATTCTTTGCTCCTGCAATCCTCCCTCCCTCTCTTCAGCAGGAGTCCCCAAGCTCAGCCTAATGTTTGGCTGTGGGTCTCTGCATCTGTTTCCATCAGTTACTGGATGAAGGCTCTCTGATGACACTTGGGGTAATCACCATCTGGTCACAGGAGATAGCCTGCTCAGGCTATGTATCCACTATTGCTAGGTGTCTTAGCTGGGGTTACCCTTGTAGATTTATGGGAGTTTCCCTTGCATCATGTTTCTGCTTGACCCCAAAAAGCACCCTCCCCCTTTCCAATCATCTCTTTTAGTGCTCTCCTGAGGTGGTATTGTGTAGCAGGAATCTTTAAAAGTTCTTATTAATAAAATCAAACCTGGAGCCAGTTATTGGGGTGAATACTGGAAGATCAGAGAGACAGAACAAGCCACAGCTAACCTCACCTGGCCAACTTCTCAGCTGGTCTTGTTTCCTCAGACTGGAAGCCTCTTTGTCCTCATATCTGAATGGCTCTCAGCTGAACCGTACTGTTCAAAACCTAAAAGCTTAACCAACCAAATGCTTCTAGTTCCTGGTCTTCACGCCTTATTTGCCTTTCTGCTATCTGCCATCACTCCCTGGGATTAAAGGCCCCCGCTTTCTGGGATTAAAGGCGTGTGTCACCATGCCTGGCCATTCCCAATGTGGCCTTGAACTCACAGAGATCCAGAGGGATTTCTTCCTCTGGAGTGCTAGGATCAAAGGTGTGAGTGCCACCATTTTCTAGCCTTTGTATCTAGTGGCTGTTCTGTTCTCTGACCCCAGATAAGTGTATTAGGGTACACAATGTGTTCCCAAAATATTGTGCACCCTAATAAACTTATCTGGGGTCAGAGACAGAACAGCCACAATATTAAACATAGAGGATAGGCAGTGGTAGCACATGCCTTTAATCCTAGCATTCCAGAGGCAGATATCCATCTGTTCAAAGGATACAGCCAAGCATGGTGACTCATGCCTTTAATCCCAGAAAGCAAGCCTTTAATCCCAGGGAGTAGTGGTAGAAAGCAGAAAGGTATATAAGGCGTGAGGACCAGAAACTAGAAGCATTTGGCTGGTTAAGCTTTTAGGTTTTGAGCAGCACAGTTCAGCTGAGAGCCATTTGGATATGAGGACACAGTGGCTTCCAGTCTGAGGAAACAAGATCAGCTGAGAAGTTGGCCCGGTGAGGTTAGCTGTGGCTTGTTCTGTCTCTCTGATCTTCCAGTGTTCACCCCAATAACTGGCCTCAGGTTTGATTTTATTAATAAGAACTTTTAAGAACCCTGCTACACTCTCCCCCTCTACCCACTCGATGCTGGCACAGTGGTCAAGGCTGTTTGTCCTCCTCTGCAGCCACAGAGTCTTGGGCCTCAACTAAAGGTGGTGAGTGGGCATCTGCTTCTTTGTGTGATAGACACCTTCCAGCACATCTGTGCTTTGGATGCAGCTTAGGAAGGAACTCCTTCACTTGGGGCACTATTTTGGCAAAAATACTGTTATAAACCACCATGTGGTTGCTAGGAATCAAAACTGAGTCCTCTGCAAAAACAGCCAGTGCTCTTAACTGCTAAGCCATCTCTCAAGCCCTGGGTCTCTAATTTCGTAATGATTGTCCTGGAATATTTGACATTTTGTATTAAATTGTTAGGAAATTCATCAATAATGTTTCCCCCATCTACATATTAAAAGCCCTTTTGAACATAAGCCTAATCACCTCCCCTCCTTAATTTCTGTTGCTGGTAGATTCTAGTTCTGTCTTGACTTTATTGCTTTTGCAGTTTGGTTAATGTGGTCCAAGTTGGTCTGGATAGACCCAGTGCCTGGACCTTTTGTTCATAATTCCTTATTACATCTCAGGCTTTCTTACTTCCTTAAACAGTTGCTTCAGATTCATTTAGTGAAGTTCTGCTGATGATAAACTCTCCATTTTGTTTCTCTGAAAAACATTCTGATTCAACTTTGAAAAGAATATATTTAGATACATTTAGAGTATTGTGTTACCATATAACTGTCATTGTTTTTATTTCATGCTACCATGCCAGCCATCAGTCATTTGTAAGGTATTTCCTTCTGAATGGTTTTAAGACTCTTTGGCTTTGATATCAGTGTTTTAACCCCGTGTTCATTTGTTGATCCGATCTACTATAAATTTTGCTGTTTGGGATTCATCCAACTTCCTCATCAGAGGATCACTATCTTGTCCTTTCTAGAAATCCTAAACCGTTCATCCTGATTTTCTCCGTCCCTCCTCCCTCCCTTTCTCTTTTCTCTCCCTATTCCCTCCTCTCTCCAGGATCTCACAATGTATGCCAGCCTACCCTTGAATTCATACAGGTCCCCTTGCCTCTACTTCCTAAGTATAGGATTAAAGGTGTGTACCACAATCCACAATGCTCACTTTTTTTTTAAGATTTTCATTTTGACTGCAGTTTCATAGCCAAAAAATTTAATGGAATAGGCCTGATGCACCACTTATATCAGAAACCAATGCCCACCTTTTAAAAAAAATGTCAATTTATTTTAAATGCATGAGCATTTTGCCTGCATGTATGTATACCATGTGTGTGCCTGGTGCCTGCTAAATCAGCAAAGGATGTCAGATCCCTAGAAATGGAGTTACAGCCAGTTTTGTGCTGCCTTGGATGTTCTGGGTACTGGACCCAGGTCCTCTGTAAGAACAGAAAGCAATCTTAAGCAAAAAGCCATCTCTCCAGCCCCCAGGATGTTTCCTTTGATTCTTTCTGGTAGTCTCTGTGCAATCAAGAGACTCGCCTGTGTTCTCTTACCTCTTCTTCATTCTTAGTTCAGATTTTATTTCTGTTTAGTCCTCAGAAATTTTACTACGTTTGTTTTCTAGTTTCTCCATTTTCTTTTCAGATGTATGAAATTGAGCATTATTGTGTTCTAACTTAATAACTATATTTTTTTTTTTTTCTTTTTTTTTGGTTTTTCGAGACAGGGTTTCTCTGTGTAGCTTTGCGCCTTTCCTGGGACTCACTTGGTAGCCCAGGCTGGCCTTGAACTCACAGAGATCCGCCTGGCTCTGCTCCCGAGTGCTGGGATTAAAGGCGTGCGCCACCAACGCCCGGCCTTAATAAACTATATTATTAAGATGACTCTGTCATTGGATCTATTTTGAGTTTCTTGTCCTTTTATATTTTCTTTATTTTGTTTTATTATTTATTTATTTATTTATTTTGGTTTTTCAAGGCAGATTTCTCTGTGTAGCCCTTGCTACATGGCTATCCTGGAACTCACTCTGTAGACCAGGATGGCCTTGAACTCAGAGATCGGCCTACCTCTGCCTCCTGAGTGCTGGGATTAAAGGCCTGAGCTACCACCACCTGGCCTATTATATTTTCAATTCTGTTTTTTAAGCCCACTAAACATAATTATCTTTATGTACCAGATTAATATATACATTGTTTTAGATCTAATGGTTAATTATCTGATTGTCAATTAATAAAACATATTTCTTTATGTTTAAGTGATTTTTTTTTAATTCTAAGTTCATGTTCTTTTGACACACAATTAGGGAAATTCTATGAAATCCCAATTTAAAAAATAGCTTCCAGAGAAGTTTCATTTTTGCTTTTCTTAACCTAGTACCAGTTAAGTAATAATTTCAGGTTATGGATTTTCATGACATCTAAATAATATAAATTCAGCCCCCAAATGTCCTTCTGTTTCTCTAGCAATCATTGTTTGAGCTTTACTGGGTAAGGACTTACACTTGGCAGTTACTCAGGACAGACTTTTTTTTACCAAATCAGAGTACCTGTTCTATGAAATCATATCACTCATTTACCCATCACAGCTCAGCATGCCATGTGTGTCTGATGAAACCCCCAATGTGGACCTCTAGGATCAGGATGTGCCTTAGAGCAAATGATGCTTCAGAATTCCCCTGCCACTGCGGCTCACTGGAACTACTGCTGTTCTTCATAGAATGCTTTTACTTCTCTGTTGTTAATAGTTTGACCTTACATTGGAGTGTGTGTGTGTGTGTGTGTGTGTGTGTGTGTGTGTGTGTGTTTAGCACTTTGGGCTGTGCTATCCATAGGCTTTCTGTTACCCTGGATTAAAACAAGTTCTTAAAAAAACATGTAAGCTGAATGTAAGTCACCTAAAAATCAATAAAAGTCATATGCAGTGTGTCATAGAACTGAAAGTATCTATGAGGAAATTAACTTTTAAATATTTAATCAGTTATATTCCACCTCTCCTCAAAATCAGAAACCCTTTGTAAAAAGTGAGACAATAAATGAAATGGTAGTATCAAATACTAGTGTATGAAAACTAGAAATGGGCAAAAATGTTACAAGTTGAAGAAATGTGAACAGTGTTGCTTCTGCCCTCTTTGTCCAGGAAAGTGTCCAGGACTTGAGAAAGAGAGTCACAGTTCTTGACTGCCAATTGCGAAAATCTGAAATGGCTCGGAAAACTTTCAAGGCGTCTACTGAAAGGCTCCTTCATTTTGTAGAGGTAAGTTCCCTCTTACATTGACCCTCTCTCTCCTTGGATTCCACACCAGTGAGTTCAGCTAAGCATGCATTGAAGAGACCCAGGAACAAAAACTCCAGGAATTCCCATAAAGCGCAGCAAGCTCTATGCCGAGTCTGTGTGAATGAAGCGGTGTAGTCACACCCGACAAGAGCACCATTGTCCTTCTCCAGTTCTCTCTAGAGTGCCAGTCACCTTACTTCTCATTTGTGTACTATGTGCTCAGGCCTGAGGTGGATGTTTCAGTATGAAACAAGGATAAAAAAAACTCGGGTCCTTATTTTGAATATAATAGACTATAAAACTATTTCCATAAAAGCTCTACTGTCTTATTTATAAGTCATTTAGAGATGATTTGAAGAATCCATAGGCTGTGTATAACACATGCAGACCTACTAAACCACTTGTGCATCTCTGGAGTTTTACTGTGGCTAATCATAGACACAGCGATCCTGAAACCAATCCGCTGTACTTAAGCTACTGAGGGATAACTATATTACATTGTTTTTTTATTTATTTATTTTTTGTTTTTTTGTTTTCTGTTTTTTTTTTTTTTTTAATCTTACCAGACCTGAAGGCACAGGTTGTAATCCTAGATTCTTGGAGTCCTGAGGCTAGAAGATAACAAGTCCAAGGCTATCCTGGCAACTTAATGAGACCCTATCTCAAAAGAAATAGTTAAAAAGAGGGTTGGAAATATACTTCTATGGTAGACTACTGGCCTGCCATCTGAGATCCTAAATTCAATCCCCAGTATTGAGAGAGGGAAAGAGGAGGAAGGAAAGGAGGGAGGAGGGGGAATAAGCACTGTCACAGAAAAAAGTTGTGGTGCTGGTAACTACAGAAAGATCTATTTCAAAACAGGAATTCTAACTTACAGTCAGATTTAGATTGGCCTTGATATATGAAAAGAATAGTTAATACTACATAGGTAGTTAGTGATAAATATACATATAATAAAATATTCTGTGTTTTAATAAATACTCTCCTAAAAATCCTGATACCATGTAAGCATAGTTTGGTAACTATTTTTGCTATCATGAAGTGCTAGAGAGAAGGCTTACTTTACCAGAGAGGAATGCTCACTGCTCTTGTGAAGCGTCTGAATTCCGTTCCCAGGACCCACATCAGGTGACTCACAACCACCTTAACTCCAGTTCCAAGGAACCCAACACACTTTCTAGCCTCTACAAGTATCTGCACACATGTACACACACACATACACACACACACAAATAAATACAAATATTTTAAATAAATAAATATCTTAATGATGTCCAAGTAGAATTTCATGTTAATGTAATTGATTCACCCACCATAATAGGAGCATCTGCATACTCAATGAAGGAGAAAATTGTAAAATATTAATCAAGCAGAGTTTTTGTTTTTGTTTTTAAGCTATTAAATGTACAAATCTCCTTTACCATTTTGTTTGTCACTAGGCTGCTCAGGAAGACTTTTGGATAGTTCTGCTCCTTTATCCAGTTTAAGGTAAGATTGCATTGCTTTCCACAGCATATGAACACTAATTTCTTTGTCTATAGTTGTTGCTAAAATACTCTAGAGTAGTTTTAGGATGCTGTGTGATTCCCATTGAATGCTCATTTTCACTTTTTGGAAGGAAGTGTACAAACATACTCTTTGAGTTCCATCTCCCTAAAAGAAACTGCTGAAGCATTTAGACAGCCATTGTGACTTTGTACTCTTAGATTGAGGATTCACACATCCTGTCTGTGTGTGGGTAAGCTGCTGGCGGCAGATGCACTACTGAAGACGGTCTCAGCATGGCAGATGCGTTATGTCAAATAGGATTTTGCAAAACATATTCACACAATCAACTCCTTTCATTTTCATCATTCGGTAGATATAAATAAAGAAGTATGTTTGTAGACTACACCTTGATTTGTTATTATTCACAGCATGCTGCTGTCTTCCAGATTCCTCCTCGGAGCTGCAAACATACAAATGTTGGTTTGTCTCAAGCCACAGCTTCCCATTCACTTTGATACATGATGAAGGGTGTACACAGAGGCAGTATTCCTACCGGTCTATGTTCAAGTACTTGTTTCCTTATGACTACCATAGTTCATACTGTGTCCATCTCCACCAGCACCACTTGCAGAAACACAAACTACCATTACTGTTGAGAAACACAGCTGTCCAATAGAGAAATAAGATCCACACACAGTGGCTTCTGCCTGTAATACCAGCACTTGGGAGGCTGAGACAGGAGGATCTCTGTTGAAGTCAAGACCAACCACCATGGCTACAGTGAGGCCTTCTCTTTAAAAAAAAAAAAAGAAAAAAGGAAATAATGTCTACAGTTGCTGACTTTTGTGTTCATTTTAATGTTTCATTTCTTATTATGAAAGAATCAGGCATTTTTGTTATTAACTGTTGCTTACAATATAATTCTGTGAATTCTATGAATATTGTTTTAGTAGGGATTTTTAAAACGCTCAGTAGCCATATTTCCATTTTACATGTTAAGTGTGCCACACCCCTTCAGTCTCATTTTGACCTTTACTAATTCAAATTTTTGGTACTAAATACCAAGTTTAAAAATAATTAGTTAAAAGCCAAAAGCCAATCCTTACCCTAAAAACACTTCTTAGAAGAAGAAGGGAAAAAAAAGGCTACTCTAAAAGCTACAGTAAGCAACTTTTTGCTGTGTCTTGAAAGTTAGACACTGCTACAGTCTCTTCTTCATATACTCCACCTTCTGTATGGATACTGGCCCTTGGTCATTTAACACAGAGTAAAGGCTGTGTGTCTGATTGGAGATTTCTTAAGTTTATCCTTGTGAGTTTATGTCCTCATGGTTAAGAAGATGGGCTGTACACACTGATTTTTTTTTTTTCAATACAAAGTCGTCTGTCTTTTTCAAGTGAAAACTTTAGTGTAATTTTTTTGAGGAAAACGTTTCATTTTAAATTATGTCATAATGCATTTATTTCAGATGATACCTTAGTTAAACTTTGGAACACAAAACAAAAAGTAACAAGTACAGCAAAGAGATTTACAAGTGAGAAAGGGCTGGCAGGTGGAGGTGAATAAGAAGGATGGGGGAGCATTACCAGAATGTACTATATATAGGTATGAAATTATCAGTGAACAAAATGTATTAATAAAAGGTAAAATCAAATGTCATAGTACAAAAACATATAAAGCCTTTAAGCTGTTTTGTAATTAGGAAAAAAAGGGGAGAATTTAAACGATAATTTCTTAAGTAAATATACATATATTGAATTGATATTTAATATTAGTATAAGCAATTGAAAACATCTGTTTAATAAACTAAGGTTTATATGTTTAGTCTGAAATTTTACAAAATGAAACAAAAAGACCCAGCAAATTATTTAGGATGTAGGCTAGCCTTCATTTACTACCTTCTTGTCTGTAAAGTCAAATATCTCTAAATATGCCTATTTCCTATATAATAAACAATAGGAAGAAGAGATACTACTCTGTTTGATTGAACTCTTGTATAACTCTATGAATGTAATGTTTCTAGAATTGTACAAAATACTTTGGTACAAAACAAAACGACACACACTCAGGTTTAGCAAAGGTGCCCCAGGGTCACTTTGCTGGCAGTGTGCTCAAGGCCATTTCCTTGCCCGTGCAGCGAAAGAAGAGCTGGGTTTGCATCACAGACATCGCTCCCACAGCTGGGAAGGACGGACGCAGCTTCCAGCAACGCTGCTTCTGGAATCCAAGGAGCTGGTTAGATCTGTTCGCCATCCTTGATATGGACTGTAAGTTATCCTCCTTTGTTTTGCACCTTTTTGATAATTCATTAAACAACGCACAACTACTCAGTTCTGATAGTTTAATTGCATAAAATGCATTTGTCTGCAGTAAAATTGATAGCTACTCATTTAAAAGCATTCACATGCCGATTATGGAAAAGAATATTGGCATCATTTAAAGTGCTCAAGAGGATGTCTAACTGAAGAGAGCTAATTAATACATGTCTTTACTTCTGTTTTCTTCCAAAGTATCTTTGACATTAGAAAATAATATCAAAATAAATTGCACTAGAAACCTGAAGGGTAAACCAATGCTGAGGAGGATTTCAAAAATATGCAACAGGTGTAGTAACATTGACAGGTTGAATGAGGTCTAATGGTACAAGGCCATAACACAGACCAGTGCAGACCGACTTCAACAGAAGGTGCCCAACAGCAATGAAATAGAAAGGACTGATGAGACATAGCCTGCCATGGTGGCTTCTAACTAAAATCTTAGCTCTTGGGAGCCTGAGGCAGGAGGATTTCTGTGATTTTGAGGCTAGTCTGGGCTACATAATGATTACTAACACAGCCTAGACTAAGTATTAAAGACCTTTCTCACAAGACCAAAAAAAGAAAAACAAAACACAAAAAACCTATTGAATCGTAAGTTAAATAAACTATGAGGGGAGGGGGGAAAAAAGACCACAAACAGGAATAGCCAGAACAGGTCTTGCAGCAGTGAACAAGGTAATTAATGAAAAGGCTGTGGAGAATTGGAACCAATTCCCTGCTCTTCAGAGCTGCCAGCTTAGGTGTCTCCTCCTGAGTGGGGGTCGAGAGAGTGCCACTGTGGAACTGTGTGATCAGTACTAGTCAATACTGCGGGGTCAAGAGAAGCAGACCAGTTTCTAAGTGACTCCCCACACCAAATGACCGGACATTTCTACTTTTCCCTCATCGTGTCCTCAGGCGCTTCTGCCTCTTCATGAGAATTTCAACTTTAATAACTATTTTCAACATACCATTTATTTTCCTGCAATGAAAATTATAGGTGATTCTTCTAACTCTTAACATTTATAGAAATCATAATAAATGTCCAAACTATAAACTAGAGGAAAAATAAGAGGAATGTGATTCATGACAGAATGATCTCAATAGCTGAAGTCTTGCCCAGCAGCACTAGGCGATGTGACGATGTAATGCTCTTACCTACACGTAGAGTCGCTACAAAAAAGTGAGAGCCATGGGGTTAGATTGACACAGCCACCTTAGGTTCTCAGTTTTAAGTGCACAAGTTCACTGGATCTGTGACAGGGTTGTCTAAAATGGTGAGCAATTCCCTGCAAAGTTTTGAACAAAGGAAGATGCTATGTTTATTAATTTGTTCAGTGGTTCCAAGCTTGGAACAGCAAGGACATATTTAAACTATGCAAATGTATTATGTTTATCTAAAAACAAGATCATATTCCCAGATCATGTAGCTTAAAATTTTTTAACAGCATGAATTTCTTTTTTTTTTATTTTTTTTTCCTTTTATTTTATTTTACAATACCATTCAGTTCTACATATCAGCCACGGATTCCCTTGTTCTCCCCTTCCTTCCCCTCAACCCTAACCCCCTTTCCACCTCCTCCAGGGCAAAGCTTCCATGAGGACTGAGATCGACCTGGTAGACTCAGTCCAGGCAGGTCCAGTCCCTCTCTCCCAGATTGAGCCAAGCGTCCCTGCATAAGTCCCAGGTTTCAAACAGCCAACTCAAACAACATGATTTCTTATCAGACATTTGAACATCATATGAGAAAGAATAATTCTTCAATGCTCAGGATTGTCAGATGTATCTGATATGTTAGACTGGGATGGGAATCTGACATCCTTCCTCTAAACACTAAAGTGTGCCCCAGCACTTTGCTCATAAATAATGCCTCGTGCATTCCCATAGATGCTCTTGTGTGACACCATGCTTCAGCTGAGACCCTGATACTCATCAGCCCAGAGTCACCTAGTAACAGTCCATAGGTGGACAGAGCTGTAATACAGAAATTTTAGACAAAGAGAAAAAATGGTCACCAGGTAAAGGAAGATAATATGACATTCAAAACATAGCTACTAATGAGTTATTATACTTAAAGATATGATATCCATTATACAAGAAGCATTTGCTATTAAAGAAACAAAATCCGAAGAGAACTTTATTTATTCCTGAAAAGGAATATTAAATATCTTTTCCTATTACATAAAAATAATACCCATTCAAAAACAAACATTTTGTGAAGATTTAAAAAAGCATTACCCATACTAGATTTCCTAGCATAAAACTTGATTTTAATTTAATTTTTTTAAGTTTTGAGGTTCTATATTATAGAGTAAATATTTACTAATAACCATGCCCATCTAACAATGATGGAGACTGAGGTCAAAGATGTTAGGTAAATACTGAAGTCATTCTTTAAACAGTACATATCAGGATGAGAATTTCAAACCTTGATATAAATATGATTTCACTTCATCTCTCTATCTGTCCACTGAAATAACCTACTACACTACTATTGTTCTCTTTTCCAATGTGAAGAAATGGGTTAGCCAATCAGGCCAATCGGCCTCTAGTCACACGATCAATTAGTATAAAGCAAGGATCTATAAGCAGCTATGACTCATTTCAGAGGTTATGCTCCCCTTATCCTTCAAGCTGGGAGTTCTGTTAGTTAAGGGTTCCAGATAGCTGATTCTTGCAGTGGTTCTCAACCTCCCTAATGCTGTGACCCTTTAACACTGTTCCTCATCTTGTGGTGACCCCCAACCATAAAATTATTTTATTACTACTTCATAACTGCAATTTGTTACTGTTACGAATCGTAATATAGTAATATAAATGCCTGACATGCAGGATATTTGATATGTGACTCTTAAAGGGATTGTGACCCACAGGTTGAGAACCACTGCAGTAGAGGATCTTACTGCTCGACACCATATTAGCAGGCAACATGATTGCATTTTAAGTTGCACACACTTCACAACTGTGAATATACAAACATAAAAGGTACAATGAAGACTAATGATGAAATGGAACTTTATACAATGCTAATGTTATCATTAACTATCCTATTAGTCATTACTCTATAGCAAATCACCCCAAAACTTGATGGCTACAACCTTTTGGTATTCTGCCTTATGGCCTATAGCATACCAAGGTTTGACTGGACAGTTCTTTTTAGGGAACTCTGATGTGGTTACAGGCAGCTGACTCCTGACATTACAGTCATCCTATGATTCTACTAGGCTGGACATCTAAATGGCAACTCAACTTGGGATGTCAACTCTAATCCCTGTTCCTTACACCTCTCTCCAACATGAGGGGCCTGAGGTAGTTGAGTAGTTGAACATACACCGTGGCACAAAGCTCCCACACAGATGGTTAAATGAGCATGTGGGAACTGCATCTCCTCCTTTGGCTTAGCCTCAGAACCTGCACAGTATTGATTCCACCATATTCTGTACATCTGTGCAGATGATTCCAGGGAGGGGCTAGGGCTCCACCCTGGATGAAGAGGTACCAAGATCACATTTTAAAAGATAGTGCAGGCAGATGTTAGTTTTGTGGTCACCTTTGAAGAATATGATTTTCAACATTCGAATATATATCAGATATAATTAAGTTGGTCATGATGGCTACATAACATCATCCTTGTGTCACTTAATATGTGGCATTTAGCAGAAGAGCATGTGGCCTTTGTTTCTGTCTCTTCCCTTAATATCACTACCTGCTGTTTGTTTTGCTCCAACATTCCACTGTCCATCCTATTCCCTTCTGATCGTCTCTAAGCCAGGAACCAAATGCATAAAAGGTGGATGGATGAATGACTGAATGGATGGTGAATGAATGATCAAGGTAGGAAGGATGCACAGATAGACAGATGAAAGGTAGGTAGGGATACAAAAAATAGCTAAGGAAACAGATAATTTCCTCCTAATTGTCAAAATATTAAGTTGTGGATACAAATCTTCTTAGTAAGTAGTATTGCTTGGCTTGATGAACTAACATTCACAGACCCTTTGGTAACTTTTGACTTAAAAGATACATTTTTTTTTTTTTTTTTTTGGTTTTTTCGAGACAGGGTTTCTCTGTGTAGCTTTGCGCCTTTCCTGGAGCTCACTTGGTAGCCCAGGCTGGCCTTGAACTCACAAAGATCCCTGGCTCTGCCTCCCGAGTGCTGGGATTAAAGGCGTGCGCCACCACGCCCGGCTCTTTTTACATTTTTTTTTTTTTTTTTTTTTTTTTTTTTGGTAAAAGATACATTATTGAAGATTGGAAACCATGCCTCTAAAATACTGTCTGTTCTCTTTATATGATGAATGTGTGTTTAAATTTCTATGTAACCTAATACATTTTTTAATAAAGTTATATGTCAAGAAAACATAACAATTCATTATGTAGAGAATTTCTCTATGTATTTTAGAAAGGGCTGAACCCAGTCGCTTCTAATAAATATGTGTAGACTCGGAATTCTGTGTATTAAACATTTTTATGTTTAGGTGGGAGCAGTAGAGGGAAACACCTGCATAGACATCGCCCAGTGGACATTGCTGCCATTAATTTTAATTACCTCACTAACATTAACCATTATCTCTGTCAAACATGATTATTCAAAAGAAAATATTTGAAATTCAGCAGAACTTCTTTGGAAGAGAACAGAACACTAACGTGTGCACTTTTTATCCTTTGTAAGATTATATGTGCTTTGATGTTGAAACCAGAAAACAGTTTCTACACTGACTGCTTATTTAAGGTATAGCTGCTAATGTTGGCATATTTTGTCAGTATTTTTCAACTTTATAGGCCTAGCTCTTTAGGTTTAATGAGTCTTTTTTTCTGTAAGCAGTGATTTTTTCATGTATATAATAGGAAACAGAAAATTACTAGAGTGAGGAAGCTCAGTCAGCCAAAACCCCAACCTCATTTCTTTTGCCCTTAGTTACCTGCATAGTTCAAGCAATGATTTAAAATATTCACTTGGGCAATTGGGTACAATATAAATACACTCTAGGATGTTACACTCAAGTTTTCCTCGAAAATCTGTAGGATAAGTTCTGTTGGACCTTTCAGCTTAAAAACAAGCTCAGAAGACTGTGTGGAAGATTGTGTCCCACCAGCCAGCCCCCAAATAATGACACACAGACTTCTTATTAATTATGAAGCTTGGTCTATAGCTTAGGCTTGTTCCTAACTAGCTCTTATAACTTAAATTAACCCATTTACATTAATCTATGTTCTATCATGTGTACATTACCTCTCTTCCATCTTGCAGCTCAAGTTTCTTATTTATATCTTCTAGTGTCTCTCTTGCGACTAGCTTCCTCCTCCTCTTCCTTACTCTGTCCAGAAATCCTGCCTGTACCTCCTGCCTAGTTACTGACTGTTCAGCTTTTTATTACACTAATCACAATACACCTTCACACAGTGTACAAATATACCACAAGAGAAGACAATCCTGAACCTGTTCTGGATTCTCAATTCCTGAATTCTGGTGAAATCCCCCTTCCAGAAATGTCAAATAATTGCATTTTGCATCCCATTTTTAGAGTATTCCTGAAACCTAAGCTAGGATCCCGTATGTAGAATCACAAGGATCACAAATGCTTTCTCCAGAATTGTAAGCATGGCCATCCCATCTCATCAGAGTGCCTGTGGAGACAAATGTCAAGACATGTGATTCTGCATAGACTGGAGCTCTGCAGGGTCTCTGGGCTCTCTTCCTGAGAGGTGCTCCAGTGAGCACAGGGGCTGTCTATCCACTCTGTGGGACAGATGACTTAGCCCTCAGCTCTGATGCGCATATCAGAAGTGGAGGGTATGGAATGCATGGAAGTGCTCCATGGGAGCTGGAGCTGGAAGATGGTCCATACCAGATAATGCTACTGTTGAGGTGACGGCTGGTGTTACATGGTGATGATGTACAGCAAGTAATCTAAATTCCCTTTCTGTCTGGTATTTGGTAGTTGTCTAGAGCCTCATTCAAGTTGGATACATTTGGAAAGGAGGTAGATGAGAGCTCTTCTGGATATAAAGCATTTAACATCACTACTGTGATGAACGTGGGGAACTGCAGCGAAGTGTCTTCATCGGCACCTTATCCTTCAACTATCTGTTGGTAACCATGACGGTCTTCAGCCTGTTCTCCTGTGTTTAGTAAAACAGTGTGGAGGGAACATAGACATCTTCAGTGCAACCCCGGAAACACTCTCCCAATCTCTATCAATATCTGCAAGGCCAATATCACTGTGGTAACATAGTATAATCTTCATGTGCACTAACTGCTGCTTCCTATGTTTGATTGACATATAGATTGACAGAAATTTATGAAGCAGAAGCAAAAACACCCAGGTCTGACTTAAAATAACTTTAAAACTTCTTGCCTGTTATCCCATAGGAAACCTTTAATAAAATGAGAGCTCATTGGGTTTCTAGTGTATTAGTGTAAGAACAAGCATTTAGGGCTGAAGTGATGGCTCAGCTCCTAAAAGCAAGGCTTACAATTAAAGAAGAAAAATCATTTAACTTTCTGCCTTCAAGATTCTCATAGAAATGAACAATAGGTTATAAAAAAGAGAAAAACTTACAGAGGAATCCTCATACCTTTTCAGGGTGGGTAGATAGGACCTCACAGTAGGAGAGAGCAGGAAAGGCTAACCTGTTACTCCCTCTCTTGAACAGTAGAATTATGGGAAAACTGGGCCCCTGGCAGGAATGTACTCCTACTGTGTTCTGGATGGAAAGGTAATGAGTAAAAGTAAAAGGTGCCTGAGGGGTGAGAAACTGTTGTTACTGTTCTGTTTGATAGTCTGTGGCTTCTTTGAAATCTGCAGACTTTACCCAGATTCTTTGTCAGTAAGAAGACCAAGTAGGTGTTGATCTTTTGAGAAGCACAGACAATGCTGTAGGTCCAATGTACATTGCACTATTAGTGTAGAAGGAGCTAGCACCAAGTGCATATGACTTTACACAGTCACCTCTGGTCCTGCCAACTACTCATGTATACCATTGTGTCATTCTTGTGTTCACAGCACAAACACACAAAGCCAACTCCAACAACCTGGTCATGTGTTTAGATACCCAAGAAGTCCCTACATCCTTTCAATAGTCAAAAGCCAGAAGTAGAAATATGTAACATAGTTACATACATATCTCATTCAAGCTCTTACAAACAGATATATACGACTATGTGCTTGTGGAAAGGCCCACAGCATTAAAACAAGAAAACATAGAGACTTGGGAGAGTTTAGAATTAAGATTGTAGTTGTGCTAAAGCTTCCCATTCTGTCTGCATGCTTCAATTGGTATTTACAATTGGGTGTGTACTTTAAAAGATTGAAAGAGAGATGTGTCTATACAAGAAAAAAAATGAATATATCATAGCTGGTGGCTTAGGCTTGGCATTTCACAGAGCTGAGATGCAGTTGGGGCTCAATTTTCTACACCCACAAGGACCTAAATGATGCCAGAAAAGGAAGCGAAAGGCATGGATCATTTTGTAAGGAATACACTTTCTTCTCTCTTAAATTACTCATATATTAGGCATTTAAAAAAAAAAAAAAAACTTAGGAGCCATCTGGGCCTACCACTAATTAAAGTTGAAAGTAAACATTCCCATCGACTACAGGTGGGAATGTAATTTGGCACAGCATTCTTGAGAATATATATAATAGATCTTTTAAAAGATCTTTTGAAACGTTTTTTAATGTTAAAAATGTTTTAATGTATCACATATTTTAACTCACTAATCTCAATGATTGGTATTTTTACAAAGCAAGTAATAAAAGATATATGTGTAAATATTTTGATTATAGAATTTCTTATTAAAAACATGAAGGTCCAACTGTTACAAATTGGTTGACTAATTAAGTTTTACTGAGCCATCTGAAAATAAGGAGAACCTTGACTTTATGAAGTACTGACCCTCTGATGATATACTTGTCTATGCAATAATCCTCCATCAGTTCTGCTGTATCTATCATTAATTAGCAATAGTTTAACTATTTTTTTAAATTTACTTGTATTACAAGTATATAAGTGTTTTATCTGCTTGTATGTTTGTGTACCTGTGTGTGTGTGTGTGTGTGTGTGTGTGTGTGTGTGTGTGTGTGTTACCCACTGAAGCTAGAAGAGGGCATCAGCGCACCTGAAATAGGAATCACAGGTGTGTGAGTGGCCATGATGGTGCTGGGAACTGAACCAAGTCCTCTGCTGGAGCAGTGGAATGCTTAACTGTTGAGCTCTCTATCCAGCCCAGGATTTGAACTCTTAAAAGTAGGATGTCAGTTTAGTATGTCTTTTCTTTATGTTCTGAGACAGTAACTAACACCCTTTGTCAAGTTTCAGAGCATCCTTTCCCAGATCAAAAACCAATCCTAGGAAGATAACTCAATAAAAAAAAAAAAAAATGTGTAACACCTATTGTATAGAAGCTACATGAAAGCTGCTTAAGCGATGAGAAAATGTCTCATGAAGTGAGGGAGAGGCAGTGGTGTGATATCTTAAATGCCCTCATGATTTTTCCTTGAGATTCCTCCCCTCTCTCAGATCCCAAGTTCATACTTCACATCTTCTCATTCCCACCATTCTGTGCCTCACACTCCCATCATTATTTATATATTTCTCCTGAAAGCATATTTTTATGATTAGCCTGAATTTGTCAGAGAAAAACCATGTTCTTTTAGTGGGAGTCAAACTATACTATTCAAAATCAGCATTGTGCTATTTGCCTGCCTCAGGGTAGTCACATGGGTTATCACCTGCTTTTCTTGGATCTGGCAGAAGTATGTTAGGGAGTGCTTTATTGTGTGACTGTGTCAGCTGAACCAAAAAATAAGCTGGTTTTGCAGAGTCAGTTTCTTCTCTGATGACTTCATTTTTTCAGAGTCGGTATTTAAGTCTATTGATAGTCATAGACTCTAACCATTCTAGAAATGGTAAACAGATTCTGCTGTATTATTGCAAATTGAAAGGTCAGTACTGATGGTTCTACTAAGACAATGCATCGAATTTAATCTTGGACAATTTAATTATTGTTAGCTTCAAGAAAAATAACTTCATTCTGAGTTAAATTTTACTTCCAGAAAAAAAGAAAAAAGCAAAGAGAAGCATACATCCCTTAAGAAAAGGCAAGCATTTAGATCACTTCATTCTTTCAAACTACTGAGTGTCTACAGTGGGACAGACTCAGATCTAGGCACTAAAATTACAATATAAAACACAGAATGTCTAAAGTATTATTCATATTTCCTTGCTGTCCAACAACCTAGATAAATGTACCAGGGAAAGATGTATAAACCAGTGATCAAATAAGCAAAATAACATAATTCCAGAAAGTGGTAAATGATATACACATCAGGAAAGCAAGTAAATGGAGATGCTACTTAATACTGGTAGACAAAGGAAGTTCTTTTGAAGAGGTAGGACTGGAGTCCCAACTCAAGTAGAAAAAAACCTATGGAAGTGCTTCTCCAGCCCAGTACAGAAGTTCTGTGGTAGTAACGACCTTGAAAGTGTGAGGGACAATAAAAACTAAGCTGTGTACCCACCAGATATGAGCAAGAAGATGAGGACTGTAAGATAAGGCTGAAGATGTAGGGCAACCGCTAGATCTTGCAGGCTTTAAATGACATGCAAAGGGATTTGTCTTTTATTTTAAGAGTCACAGGAAGTCATTGATGGTTTTAAGCAGTGATAAAATAATATGACCTACATTTGCAAAAGTCTTTTAGAAAAATCTTACACTGAAGTATAAGAGTAACAAGAATGAAGGAAACAAGACTAGTTGGATACAGTAATGAGAGTGGAGATGATGGTCACTTTGAGTAGCAAAGACACTTTATTTTAAAGAGAGACACTGGTGCTGCTCCATCATGCTTTAGATGTTAGAAAACCTGAAATTCACTATTAATGTTTCAGCTGGGTATTCATGTGTGTTACATTAATGAATGACCTAAAGCCAGTAGCAATAACACTTATCCCCTATCACCTTGTCTCTTAGATAACTACATGCCTCCCTGCTGATCCATCTGTGTATCAATCAATTGACAAATATTTGCTTTTTTTTTCATAAAAAAAATCCTGAGAAATTGGATGCTGAAACTATTCAATACTATCAGATCTATAGCAGCAATCCACAATTTTCTGTTGCGACATAGGAAGTAAATATAAGTCTTTAAAATCACCAGAAACCATCGTGTTTCTAGTATTTAATATATGCAAACCAATTTCTACTGTGAGTCAGTCCCAAACCTACCACAATATGATGGGTTTTCATAGAAGATCATTTCCAGGAATTTTATCTTAAATCTATACTTTAATCATGTATACTGTCAGTAGCCTCAAGTTATGAAGACATGGCTAGACCAAAAAATTTCATTTCTCTCTCAAGGCAGGAGTAAGGTTGTCAAGGGAATTGCAGGATATGCAAAGTCTAGGATTTAATCAAGTAAAAAACCTATAGGCCCTACTATGAACATGGCTAACGGATTTTAACATGAACTGGGTTCAAACAGAAAGGGAGAACAAATGCAGAAACTACTCCTAAGATCACAGAATGCATTAAAGGTTCCATGTTGATAGCAATAGACAGAGAAGAATCGCTCTTCCATGAGATGAAACACAATTATTTTCACAAAACTAATTTTAATCACAGAATGCCTAAAGTATAATTCATACTTCTATCTTGTAGCTAGAGAGACTGTAAAATGATGTCAGACAGAAATGGTTTTCCCCAAGACCTGAAAATGTCTCCATTGAAACTGAAGGCATTCTATTGGAATAATATTAGATGTTCTCCAGAATTTATATGAGGACAAAGAATTAGCAGTTCATCTAAACAGGTGGCAACTGTATTAAAATGTGTTCAGTAACAGCTTTCATAATGATTTAACATAAGACAGTTCAATTTAGACCTTAAAGTTCAGACCCTACCTTCATAACAGTATTAATATTATCATTATAGATATTACCTTTGAATCTTGTGACATCAATATAGAAGGTTTGTTAATGTTATAATTTATAGTCTTACAATTTAAGAGCTAGTTTTATTCAATACAACCTAATAGCAACCCCTTGAGATAGGTGCTATTTCCAATTTAGAAGAATGAGTTAAGAGTACTTGCTGAGCAAGTATGAGGATCTGAGTTCAAATCCCTAGTACCCACATAAAAAGCCAAGGCAGGTCTGTATAGATTCTATAGCCTTGGTGCTGGGGGTAAGGAAGAGATAGTGACAGGGGGATTTCTGGGAGTTGCTGGCTCACAGTCTAGCTCAAGGCTTAGGGAAGAGAGACCCTGCCTCAAGAAGCAAGGTAGAGAATGCAAGACACTTAGTTCTTCCTCTGGCCTCTGCAAACAGATGGACTCGTATGCTTGCACTCGTGTTGTATACACAACATACACTCACACTTTCATACACAGACACATCATAAAAATATGAAAAAGATTGAGGCTCAGAGAATTTACTTCAGTCACAAGCTTAGAACAGTGTTTTAAGTCTAGGGTACCTGATAAGTCCTTTGACTGTCACAAGGGTATAGTTAACAAAGTATGTCCCAGTTGAGTTGGTAAGATTTTTGTTTGTTTATGGTTGTTGTTATGGGGTTTGCTTTTGTTTTGATTTTCATTTTTAGAACTGTATAAAATTATATGGTCTTAGAATCAACGGCAGCTAAGAGCTGGAAAATACTATGAGCTGTCTCCATAGTCTAGTTTTTTGACTCCAAAGAAGGGACATCATCTTCATAAGGTCATCTCGAGGATTAAGGGACTTGGTATGAAAGTGCTCTGCAAAATGTCAAGCACTCTGTAAGATTGCATTGGAGAGAGGTTTCTAAATTAAAGTCCGTGAACAAAAGAAAGTGTGTCTAATTTTCATGACTTAGATGCCCATGCCCAGGATATAGCAATAGGTGACTCTGCTCTGACACTTCGGTGGTGTTAGATCCGATGCAAGGTCTCTAACTCAGTAATGATAATTGGCTTTCTCGGGAAGGAGGAGTGAAAGACTATTTGTTTTGTTCACCTTGGAAGCTTCTGAACTTTTCCTTAAGAGAAAATCATGTCTTATGTCTGCAATGTAAAAGCATCTCTTTAATGTAAAAAAAGAATTAAAACAGCATAGAAACCTCAGAGCAAGACATAAGTAACACTTTGGGGCCGTGTATGTGATCCATATAGAGCAGTGGTCCTCAGCCTATGGTCACGACTCCGTTGGGGGTCACATGACCATCAGAAAGCATAGACATTTACATTGTGATTCATAATAGTAGCAAAACTATGGTTATGAAGAATCAATGAAATAATGTATGATTGGGGTCACCACAACTGTGTTAAAGAGTCGCAGCATCAGGAAGGTTGAGAACCACTGATGTAGAGGGAATGGAAAGAGTGCCTGTGGGACACTCATAAAACTGAGAGAGAGGATGCAGAGCCACAAGGAATTCTTCTAGAATGTTTGCTGAAAAAATATGACTCTATACTCGCCAGATTTACATGCCATTCATGTTTAGGACCATCCTGCTCATTTCTTTTATAACCCCAAATGTTAATGAAAATTAAAGTTAGAATAGGAGAACAGGAAATTGAGGAAATCTGCTTCCTGGAGAAGATCATTCACAACCTTAGACAAAAAACTAAAACTTGCTTTTTATACATTTGTAAATTTTTAAATTAATGCATCTGGCTTCCTAAGCATCATGGGATTAAAAAGATTTATGACAGTTGCTTTTACTTCTGACATAACAATTAATTGTTGATGTTCTAAATGACATCTTTATGAAATTCATTTTTTTTTCTTTTGAGAGGCAGGGGGAGCATAATGATGGAAGACAGTGTGGTACAGGGTTCAGATTCCAGGCCTGCCACAGGTAGACAGGTGCTTTGGGTTTCTGTCAGCTCCCCCAGCCTCACTTCTTTCCCTGTGAAGAAGGAGAGAACAGTAACTCATGTTCACCATGAGGATTGAAGATGATGCATCTGAGGTGGGCAGCTGCTGCCACCCAACAGTGGCACTGGCTACACGCTCCTCCTCAGTCTCCATTGCGGCTTCCAGTGAGTCAGAAGCAAATCCCTTCTTTTCCCTTCTCTTTTTGTTTGCCCTAATGAGACCTAGAAGCCTTGGAAAGCAGTGAGGGTGTGTGTGAACACAGATTGTCAGGAAAGCAGTGAGGGTGTGTTGAACACCAGATTGTCAGGAAAGCAGTGAGCGTGTGTGTGAACCACAGATTGTCAGGAAAGCAGTGAGGTGTGTTGTGAACACAGATTGTCAGTGAGACAGTGAGGTGTGTGTGAACACAGATTGTCAGAAAGCAGTGAGGGTGTGTGAACACAGATTGTCAGGAAAGCAGTGAGGTGTGTGTGAACAAGATTGTCAGGAAAGCAGTGAGGGTGTGTATATGAACATAGATTGTCAGGAAAGCAGTGAGGTGTATATATGAACATAGATTGTCAGGAAAGCAGTGAGGTGTGTTGAACACAGATTGTCAGGGAAAGCAGTGAGGTGTGTGTGTGTAGCAATTGTGTGTGTGTGTGAACACACGATTGTGTAGGTGTGTGTGTGTGAACACAATTGTCAGGAGGGTGTGGTTGTGTGTGTGTGTGTGTGTGTTGTGTGTGTTGTGTGTGTGAACACAGATTGTCAAGAAGCAGTGAAGCGTGTGTGTGATTGTTGTGTGTAGGTGTGTATATGAACACAGATTGTCAGGAAAGCAGTGAGGAGGTGTGTGTGAACACACAATTGTCAAGAAAGCAGTGAGGGTGTGATGTATGAACACAGATGTCAGGAAAGCAGTGAGGGTGTGTGTGTGTGTAACACAGATTGTCAGGAAAGCAGTGATGGTGTGTATATGAACACAGATTGTCAAGAAAGCAGTGAGGGTGTGTTTGTAAATACAGATTGTCTGGAAAGCAGTGAGGGGTGTGTGTGAACACAGATTGACATAATCTATCATATCACACTCCTCCTCTAAGAAATGGATGAAAAAACAAAACAAACAAACAAACAAAAACCCTTGAGACTAACATTTACTTCCTCAAATAAAACTCCATGGAAGAACAAAATCACCTCTCTTACATCTGTCCATCCCTAGCTGGGTACCCTGCCCTGTGTGCTGGGCTTTCCATACAGCATGTCTATGGAAGGTTATGCCAGTTTTCAAAGGAATAGATCTGATAGAATGAAGGTAAGAAAGACCTCAGACAAGGGTTCCTGAGCAGAAAGTCGAGATGTGAGTAGATGATACGCCAAAATAGCACCCACTCATTTCTCCTCCCTAAAAATGAGAATAAACTCATTTAATCCAAGTTTTAAAGAAATACAAAACAGGATAAAACAATCCTGCTCTTGAGAGTCTGTGCTCTGTATTTGGATATGTCTATTATTAAATGATTGCCAGGCCTGCATGTTAAAAGCGCTAAAGACCTTCGTGATTAGGACGGCCTGGCCGGCAGGAGTTAGCAAATGACCCATTTGGGGATTTGTACTGTTTGTCCCAGTCCACTTGTTGTTTCACCATGGTCATTCTTTCATGAACTTAACATGTTTAAACAACTGAGCAAAAGATGAGCAGGAAACAGCTAGTCAAGAATAAACAGTGGACAAAATACGAAAGCTGGGATTGACTTAGTAGCATACTAATTGCAACACAATTAAAAATAAGCATATTTGAAGTAATGAAAACAGGTAAGTTCTGATGTGAAAAAAGTCTAAAATGATGTGTTAGACAGACAGTTTGGGTGGTTCTCATGGCCTGTGCTTCCTGTGTTAATGGTCTGATAAAATCCCTCCCCTAGAACATGCTCAGGACATGTAGTCTGTTGTACCTAGTAGAACACCTTCCAGGTAACAGGATGTGCCTGATTGCATTGCACATGATTTTAATGCCTGTTTTATGCTGGGCTTTCTTGCTCCTGGGATGCTTCAGAGTTGAACTGCTATGTTGGGAGACTGCATGGCCAGGATCTGCAAACCGTCTGGCGGCAGTCTTCAATCTTTCCTGAGACAAGCCACAGATTAGACCTCACTCATGCACTCCACACAGTAGGAGAGCCTTGTGAGAGCTTACAGAGAGGACTGCCCTGGGCCACTGCCAGCCCCCTTCACTGCAGAATGTGGAAAGACCATATATAGGTATTGTGTTCAGTAGCTGCAGAGTAATAATTGATTACACCACCAAAGGAAATTAATAGCACAGGACACTGTCATTTCCTTCTAACTCCCTAGCGAGAAATGACCTTTCTAAGCAAATACTGAATTTTCTTGGGAGTACAAAATTTCTCTCCTATTGCAATAAGAGACAAAATTATATTCTTAAAGCTTTGAGTCCAATTTCAGACTCATAAGTTACAAAACACCTCTCTATTCCCCTGGCCCTCACTATCTAATCAAGGGAAGTATGAGAAAATGAGAGAAGGTTGCCCCTCTCCAAGTTTAATTAAGACTGTAACCTCTAGAAGCAGACAGCCGCTGCTATATGAGAAATGCTGTCATGAATCTTCTCCGGAGACCCAGCTTTCCGCCTCACCATGTGATGTTGTCTCAGTCAGCTCAATCCTCCAGTACCTGTCATGGCACTTGACACATAGTTGATGCTCAGTGATTGATGAATGAAGTCCTTAATTAAGTTATCTCACCCATAATAAGGAAAATGGAGAAAAGTCACCTTTCCTACAAGGACACATCTCCTTATAACCCAGGGAGAGGAAAAACTATTTAAATTCAAGAAAAAAACAGTGACTCCAACTGTGAAAATACTGAAATGATTGGTTTGCTTTCTGCAAACGAAAAGAATTTTAATTCTCTAATATGAAAGTGAATCATTTCACAGTTCTCTTTATTCCTTTTCAGTCTACAGAACTGTGTTGACTTTTATATGGGCTTTTGCTTCAAATTAGTGGATGCCGTGAGCTTGTCAAAGTTCCAAATGATACTGGCAGGTGGGCTCATTCGTTCTGTCTCTGTTCTGTGCCTTCTCATCATACGAAGAAGGCACAAAGCTTTTATAATCTGACAGTCATTGAAATCCCTTTATCTTTTATTCACGTTCATTCTCAGTGCCCTCCTTTGAAGACCCCTACTGGAAACCAAATTCTTAGCATTTTTCATTTGTGTTCGCCACAGTGAATGCCTGAGTGTTATACCTCGCTATTAGAAGTTTTGTGAATTCTTAACAAATGCTTTCTTTAATTATTCCTAATTGCTTTGTTGGACATTGCTGATAACAAAAATATACCTCCAAATTTGGCCTCATGCACGTGACCTGTAAATAGAAAGTTGGCAAAAATATGTCATTGCTTTTGCTGTCAAATCATTGAATTGTTTTTGCTAAACTAGCAGAAATACACTTTAACTCATAGTGTGTGTTTGTTCAAAGCGTTCATTTTGGAGAGTGAGATGACAAGTAACTGATGACCATGTGTAACTAATACTATTGTAATTTTTTCTAATTTTCCAAATTTTATTATAGATTTTAAGAATAAGTTCTCATTTCCCCCAAATAGTTGAGGGATATAGTATTCAAGTCATGTGGATATTCTGATTGCTTGACCTTAGCCTATATGCTGCATTTATACATTTCAAATTTTCCAAAATACTAAACATTCATTAGTTTATCACTTCTTGATTTCTTGCTCTGGACAAGGCACTGTGGTTGTCATATAATGGATGCAAGGGTAAAATGAGCTGTATGTTCCTCCCTTATGGAGCTAGCCATTTATAGATAGAATCAAAATGTATATGAATATATATAACCATAGCATAGAAGGGCCCCAAAGAGTTTTAGATGTTGATGGATTTGAAAAGAGGGAAAATATTGTATAGTTCTGGAAGTAAAAAAGTTCAAGATGGGTCTCTTTAGGCTAAAACTGAGGTTCAGCAAAAAAGCTTTGTGCTCTTCCAGGGGTTCTTGAGGGTTTTGTTTTGTTTTTTCATTTCTTTCCTCATAGATTCTCTAGCTGCTCACATTGCTTGTGTAGTGTGAATTCTAATTGGTCTTAATAATAAAAACCCAGAGTCAGATATTGGGTAAATGCTGAAAGATCAGAGAAGTTAAGGAGCCAGCCACTAGAGAAACTTCTTACCTCTACGGAATCCTCAGACCAAAAATGCTGAGCTCCTGTCTCCACCCTACCTTATCACTTCCCGTTTCCTCCTCCCAAGTGCTGGATTAAAGTTATGTGCCTCCCAAGTACTGGATCAGAGGCATAAGATCCTAAGTGCTGGGATCAAGGTGTGTGCCACCACTGCCTGACCTCTAGTGGCTAGCTTTGCATTCTGATCTCCAGGCAAGCTTTGTTAGTTAGAGCACAAAGAAAATATTACCATGTTTGGCCTCTGGTCTTTCCATCCTCAAAGTCAGCTGGCCAATCCACCTTTTCTCATATCACTTCATTCCCAGTACTGGACCTCTATATCCCAGCACTCATTGTTAAGGCTCTCTGTCTTTATTTTGAGCCAACACAGTCTTGCTAATTTAAGGTGAGATGACTAGCAACCTGACTTCTCCCTTGCATATAATGTAGTGTAGAATAGGTTCTGTGGATTAGAGTGGGAACAGCTTCAGGGAGACATTATTCTACTTAACATAGGAACGGAAGAGAAGCTCATGAGGAGGGAGATGATCCTTGAAGGATGGATAGATTATAGGCTCCTGAAGGTAGACGGAAAAATACAGAAATTTGCTTTGTAAATGAAAGAATAATAAAGTAACAGGCTAAAACATCTAAAGTGAGAAATAAGTAAGAAATTTTAAATTATTTGCTTTAAACTTGGTTCAGCAAAATATTCCTTAGGTTTTGTATCCTAAAAACAATGTCCCTATGTCTGTGTTGCCACTGTTCAACTCTGCCATTGTGGCAGGAAAGCAGTCATTAATAATAAGAAATGGTTGAGGTGCATTCTGATACAACTTTATTTGTAAAATTAGGTAATAAGCCAAATTCAGTCCCTAGACTATAGTTTTTTCAAGTGTTAGTCTTCTGCACAAATAATATGAAAAGAAAGTCATTGAAAATAGGTTAGGAATTGGTGGGGATGATGTAAACGCCGGCAAAGTGTTTTGAAGGATTTGTGTTTTAATAGACAATGAGGAGCTATTGTGCCTTTTGAGCAAGGAGCGGGTATAATTGGAGCTGTGCTTCTGCTTCAGGAAGTTCTGTCTGCTCAGCGCTGGGTACTGAATGGCTTTATTAGGCCTTCATTTTGGGCCTTAACAGCTATTTGATGTCTTTGTCACCCTGATTACTCACTAGCCATATTCATCTTTCTGTAGTCCTTCAGACATGTCAAGCCTGCTCCAACACCAGATCTATGACACTGGCTATCCTGCCTGCCCAGAATAAAATCCCTCCCTTAGCAGAGCTCAGTGACTCGATGTCACCTTTCGATCATCGCCACTGTCAGTCACTCTTGAGCTGCTCACTTACTCTGTCTTCCCATTAGAACTACTTCTTCCTCACTGCAGATCCAGAATGTACCTTAGCCATCATTCAGTAAGGATTATTGAATAAATAAATCAGTAATTTCACAGAAGTGATTGTGTCAGAGCAAATATCAACTGAAAGAAAAACTGGATTTTTCATCTGGATTCTTGGAGATTGCAAGACTTGTAACAATCGAGGATGTCAACAGGAAAGACATATTCGGGAAGAAGGAAACACAAACCCTGGTCAGAGAAACACTGAGGAGCTTAGATGTCCAAAAAGGGTTTGGGAAAAGGTCAGGTATGAGCTCTTGATAAGAGAGAGGGGGTATGTCTATTCCTAGTGATTGCTGGAGCCCTGACATTGCTGAAAGAATGTACCAGAAGGAGAAGTCCTTTGAGACAGCTCAAAGAAGTAGAGGGTCCAGACATGGAGCATTCGCTGACAGAATTAAATGAATATCTGATTATTGGGGATGAGGATACTAGAGAGGAGAGAATTTCTAAAGAATGATTTCAGTGCTAAGTGCTGTTCATCAAAAGACGCATGAGAAAGGCCTGACATCGAGAGTGAGCATTTTGACCTACCTGTAAGAGACAAGTTCCTGTAGATTGCTAAGGGCAGAAATACATTTCACTCCAACACTGTTTTGAATGTCAGTTTAATCTTCTGTGATTCATTAAGTATTTCAGTATCTGCTAGGAATTCATTTATAAATATCAGCTGTGTAACTGTCGTTTAAAAGTTACAGGTAAAAAAAAAGATAAATTGCATATTGCAAAGTTGTATTCTAGATGCTTCACACACATACAATACAAAAAGGGGCACATACATTATTTCACTGTATGCACATGTCAAAAGATGTCATACATCATAAATATGCACAATAAAAAAATAAAAGAAAAGTTCTAGAAGATTCAGCTGAATCTATCCTGTGATCCTATAATATATGTTGAAAGCTACTTAATTGTAACAAATTCCTGCTGGTGTCCAGGTTCCTGTGACTCCAGAGTGCTATCTAGCGCTCTGACAGCTGTCAACGAGTTGACATTCACTGCATTCACACCCACTTCTAAATAGAGAATTGCTGAAATAAGAAGGAAAAGCTTAGGCCAGCAATATTTTATTTTGTTTTCTGCCGACAGGTAAATGGTGTTAGACTTTTTGTTGAAAGATTACAGAGTAGAATGAACCAGTAGAAAACTTGGGCATAGCCTACCACCAAGAGTCAGTCATGGTTTGTGACCTTTGGTCCTTGATTTCTACTTTTTAAAATATATTACTGGGCTTCTTTTGTTGCTGTTGTTGTTGTTGTTGTTGTTGTTGTTTGTATGATTTTAAAAAGTATGGTGGCTAATAACTTAAGACCCAAAGGCCTACTTTCGAATCCTGCTTCTATCTCTTAGGAGTTACATGATTCCAATGAGTTTCTTGATTTGTCTCTACCTCTGTTTTCTCATCCATAAAATGGGGAAACTTTAGCCAGCATGCAGACAGAGTTTGGGGCCAGGGAAATGGCTTGATGAGTAAAAGTCTTGCTGAGCACGTCTGAAGGTTGGAGTTGGGGTCCAGGAGGCCATGTGAGATCTAGACAGGACGGTGCACTCTGTAATCCTAGCACTGTACAGTGAGATAGGAGCAGAGACAAAAGAATCTCCTGGGTTCTTTGCAGGAACTGAGCCTGGTGTACAAAATGTATCAGCAAAAATCCTGCCTCAAAAGGGAGGAAGGAAATGACCAAACATCTAGGGTCGCCCTCTGACCTCCATGTAGATGCTGTGGCAAGCTCATGCCCACACACACCCACACCCACACCACACCACACAATCAAAAATCAATACTTTTTTTTTAAAAAAACAAAGCTGATCCCTTCTTCTTCCCACCTTTCCAAACTTCATGTCCTACTTTTTCCTTACCGGCCATTTTATTTATTTAGAAGGTTTTACATCTCATTTGATATTTATGATCTTTTGCTTCCATGTTGTCCTGTGGGGTTTTTTTTTACCATTTTTTTTCTTTATTTAAAATTATTAGACACAAATTTATTTACAAATATAATCTAGATTGGGGCCACCTTAAGAAAGCAGGAACCCAGTTTTCAGAGCAGCATCACACTGTGCCCTCATCAAAAGTCAGATATGGCCTGGATCTTTCTCAAAAAAAAAGGGGGGGGATGATAAACTAATTAAGGCATTTTATTGTCTGTATCAGAGTTATTATCCTTAAGAAGCCATTAACCATACAATGATAATCAAATGACTGGATGGGCCGTTACAGTAATATGTCCCTAAGGGATCCACACTGCACTGTGTGTGTGCCGGGCGCAGACATGGTGATAAAAGTGGCTCTGAGACTTCAGTGTTTCGCTGATGAAGATTCCATGGAGGAACAGTTTTCTCCTTTCGTTTGTCTCCTGAAAGGCTTAACATGGATTTTAAGTACAATGTCTTTAAGTAAAAGGGAGATTAGGAGAGATGGTCTCATGGGCCTTTTGGTTAAAACAACTGGTCAAATAGCATTAGACATCAGAACATGGCTATCAAAGACGATCTTTTCAGCTTCATGGCTGAAACAAAATAGTTTTCCCCATCAAACACAGTGGGTTCTTAGGGTTGGACAGTGCTGTGTTACCTATTGTCCCAAATCAACCTTGTTTTGAAGTGTTCAAAGAAGTCTATAATTCTCCTTTGTTACTGGGGAGGGATACCTATTTTTAAAGAGAACTGATAAAAAGTGATAAGAGGTCAATACAGAGTTTTGTTAACCTTAGCCTGTATAGAAAGCAGCTTACTCTACCCTGGCCCTGCAGTCAGTGATGTCATTTGAAGTTGGGCCTTCTGTATAAGGTACTGACAAGGTTCTGTGGCATGTATTTGTAAACTATACATTTTGTTTCTTTCTAAGCTATCATTTTATTACTCAGGTAGATGGTGAATTGTCATCAGCTTAAGAAAATAGACCACTGCAGGTTTTCTGAGTATCTTGCAGTAAATCAACTCCTAGAGACTTCCTTAGGAAACACATTGACCCTTTTAAAAAAATAAGTGTGATAGGCCCGAAAATAATTTTTTATTGAAAATAGAGTCTTCTCTCATACAATACATTCCAACCACAGTTTCCCTCCCTCCACTCGTCCCAACCACAAAGCCCTTTTGTAATCCAAAGATAAGAAGACTGTATCAAGATGAAATGTGGTTTGCTGTGTATTTGAAGAACACTCAGCTTAGATATTCCCCATGTACAGTGCTTTGCACGCTCTCACTTAGTGCTTTGCACACTCTTACTTAGTGCTTTGCACGCTCTCACTGCTCTGCCCACTCTCACTTGTACGAGATTGACTAAGAGAAAAATTACATGTGTGTGGCATCTTGCCTCTCATCATCTTGAAGTTTTCTTTTAAAGGAAACTAATTACATTTCTTCCCAAATAGAAGTGCAGATTTTGTTCATGCATTTTCTGAATTTTTAACTATACCTATATTTTTATCTTTGGGAGTAGAAACCATTATTTTTGTCTTTTACAAAATGCAATGACATATCATGAAATATCACAGGGAATGGAATGGCAAGGGCAAATGCAAAGCAGTGGGCCTGGAGCAAAGGCTGAAAACTAAGCTGGACCAGGAACACATGTTAGGATGCAAGGATGCTGCTGTCCTCCAAAGCTCAGACTAGTTCTTTAAATTTACAAGCAAGATTATGTCTGAGCTAAATTTGACTAATCAGACATGATTCATGGGCTAGATTTAACTGTAATAGGAAATGACAGAAAAGTCTTCACTTTCCTTCATGTCTTTTCTGAATTGCTGAAAATTTTAGTCTGACTAGGTGTCCAGTCTTAGTAATCCAATATAGACATAAATACAAGCTCTAGAAATAATGCCTGGTTGCATCATTTATATATCTAACCGTTATACCTTAGCCCCTTTTGTCTCAGGACCAGAAAAGCCCAATGAGCATATATATATTTTACCAAAGTTGTTTAAATGTTCAAAGGAAATACTACCATTTCCCAACAACCTGATAAATGCACTCAAAACAGCACTTTGGACATTTGCGTGGGGTCTGCAGCCATCTGAGTGTGGCACTGCAGTTAGTGTTGTTTCTGAAGGCTGTGAGTGCCTGACCACAGCACACAGTTATGCATGTGTCCTGCTGTCAATGCAGAAACCCATGAAGGCAAGGAATGTCCCAGGAAGCTCTTTCCTGTTTAGTTATTGACTTGACATGTGACAAGTCAGCATTACGGAAACTTAATTGGTATATAAAACTATGTTGGGGCTTCCAGATCTAACTGTTCACAGAAACGTAACTATTATCTAGCTTTCTGTCTAGTGGTTACCCTTAGGAGACACTGACTGTAAGCTTTCTTACAGATCTGACGAGCTTGTTAAAATCGTAAAAGGTCCAAAGATAGCTATGATAATAGATTGTTCTCATATAAGTTAACCAGATATAATTGCAGAGTAAGTCATTTTTCATTGTTGTTTAAACAAGATTTTCTTATCTTAGCAATAAGCAGCGGCAGCGGCGGCTAAGTGGGCGTTTGCACTCTTCTCTTAGAGCGGTGGTGTCTGACCTAGATTTCAGATCGCTGTAGTATTTCCTGTAGAAGACCAATGCCTTCTCTCTGTGCACCGACCACTAATAATAAAGCTATGTGTCAGCAGATAGAGGAGCTGTCTGTGTAAGGTGTTTAAGCAGTCCTTTTATTAATGAAAAACAAGTGCATGGTTTGTTACACTGCACATGAGTTAATCAGCTAAATAAAACCAGGAATATTTCTAGAGCCATTTCTTCATGGGAAATATTTAAACGCTCAGTCCTCTTTTCTTAAAATAATAACAATATGGTTTTTTATCTACATAAGGAATTTTTTTAAACAGAAATAAAATGCTAACTATTCATCAAACATTGCTGATGGCCTACCAGATAGCAGGCATTGACCAGATTCATGGTACATGAGAATGGGTGGGTATTTCATCCCTGCCCTCGTAGAACTTCTGGGGAGAGTTGGGAGAACAGATAGTAAACAAGAAACCAGAAGGTAGCATCTGAACGTGAGAAAGTGCTACGGATAGTGGACTGACTGCCCTGATAGAATGGAGAGGGTCAGCAAGGCCTGTCTGCAGAGTAAGATGGTGAGTGAGACCACCTTCTGGCAAGTTACGGACATGAGCCTTTCAGCACAGAGCTCCTGTTCAGCCAGAGGAGGTTCACTTAGTGACACCGGGGAGATGGAGAGGAGGATTGGAGACATCCATTAAAGCTTAATCTGGAGAAAGTCGTCTAGGCTGCCTAAGAGGCATCAAAGCGGAGGTGTTCTCACAGAGTCACTGTTCCCAAGTCTAGATTAAGAAATGGCTGGATTAGAGAAATAAATCTGAGAATCTTTGACATACATGTGATTTTTAAAATTATGAAAGTGGTGGATTCTCAGAGAATGGAAGTGTAAGTAGAGAGAAAAAGGATATTCAGACAGAATAACACTGGGAATATTTAGGGGTCTATACAAAAGAAGGTGCTAGACCAAGAAGTTAGCAGAAAGAAGGGAAATTCAGCAAATACATTTTGGCCTTTTGGAAACCAAGAAAAATATAATGTTTTTAACTGTATTTGTCTCAGTCACCCTGATAGTACTTTTATTTCTCGATAAATACTGAAAAACTCCATGGCTCTAATGTTTTCCTTTCTCTTCCACCTCTCTCTTCTTCACTTTCTCCAAAAAAAAAGGTGGGAGCAAGCAACTCTATGTTTAACCCACTTTGCCCATCTATTCACCTCACCAACTGTCTGTCAATAATATATGGACATGGCTCCTACCTGCATCAAATAAGCTTCTCACTACTTGTCATTAACTTTCCACAGCTCCTGGTTAAAGTGTTGGTTCCACTCCTTATAAATTAGTTACATATATTAAGTTGATGAAATAACATTTGGAAAACTTGAGACATTCTAATAATGACTGAAAAAATGCCACTGATAGACTGAAAAAATGCCACTGATTGGTGTGAGGAGTCATCTGGAAGATGCAGCAATTTATAGAAGTCTAGATTCTGCCCTGGATTGTTTTCATAGCTAGAATCTCAGTCCACTCTAAAGCAACCAACACTCGGAATAACACCCACTGTATCCTAAGTGGGGTTCCATAAGAGTAATCCAGAACCCCAACAGAGTCCCAGTCAGAGGTCTAATAGCAAGAAAATTATGTTGGCCTAATGATTAACAAACATATCTATATATTTAATTTAAACTAAAACATATAAACCAAAGTATACCCATCATTGAATAAAGTGGAATTTTCCAAGGTTAGTTTGCTCTTTCTTTGGTTTTTGATATTCACACCTCAAATAAGGACAGCAAGTCTCTGATAATTTCAGTTTTCTAGGTTACAAGTACTCTATTTCTGAAACTAGCCTTTCTTTATTGCCTCAGTTTCACATTGACTTTTTCTGTCTTTTTTGTGTTGTTCTATTGGTTTTTTGTTTGTTTGTTTTTTTTGTTTTTCAAGACAGGGTTTCACTGTGTAGTTTTGGTGCCTGTCCTGGATCTCTCTCTCTGTAGACCAGGCTGGCCCCGAACTCACAGAGATCTACCTGCCTCTGCTCCCGAGTGCTGGGAATAAGGCATACGTGACCACCACCTGCTCATGTTGACTTTTTCAATATATATATGTGACTTGTCCATCAGAGAAATCAACAATGTAGTCTCACTTCTATTATTGATGAATAATCACACTGAAGATAATAAAAGCATACTTTTTTCAAAGTAGAAAACATAAATATAAGGGTTCTTTCCCCAATTTCCTGAAGCTCTCTTTAGAATTAATTTTGAGCCTTTCTTAAGATTCTTAGAAGACAATGAGAAGCAGTGGTGTTTAATAGCCCCTTTCATGTGCCAGTTCATATTTTCTATAATTTAATCACTAGCATTTAATTACTTTTACACTCAAGTTGAATTTTTCATACCTAATATAACATCAGTGAAGAATGTAGAATGTCAAGTCATCCACGTCAATCCCAGAATGAATAGGTGCTAGAATGAAGGACAATAGAAGGTGATCTAATGATCTAGTGTGGAAGAGTAAAGGGGCATTCAGTCTCCATGTTATTTTCATCATATTCTTAAAGTAAACTTGATTGGTTGAATTAGTGGATCATTATATGCTGTTCTATTATGTGTGTTGCTTAGGAGGCTACTTTTTGCCAGAGACACAAACAAACAGGGATATGAGTCGTTATTATTATATCTAGCTATCTAGCACCAGAAATTATATTTGGGGCCCACAGAATCAGTATGATGATAAATTTTATCTCAAATGTGCAAGGAATGTGAAGTTCTGGTTCCATCACTGTTTTAAAAAGGCAAGAGAAATCAAGAAAAACAGTGCACACAGAATCAAAAGAAACTTCTGAAATCCTCTCTGTGTGGCTGCCACAGAGCACCTTCATTCTGTGCAATAAGTAGAACTGAGGAGTGTACACTGGGAACCTGAGTCCAGTCCTGATTGACTGCCCAGCTGTGTGCTCTGGAGCAGGACAGCATCCCTCAAGGAGGAGTGGAGCTACAGAGATGGCTCAGATGGCAAAGTGCTTATAAGACCTGAGTTTGGGCCTCAGAAGCTGTCTTAGTTAGGGTTACTGTTGCTATGATGAAACACCATGACCAAAGCAAAATGGGGAAGAAAGGGTTTATTTGATTACACTTCCACATCATAGTTCATCACTGAAAAAGTCAGGAAAGGAATTCAAACAGGGCAGAAACTTGGAGGCAGGAGCTGATGAAGAGGCCATGGAGGAGTGCTGCTTACTGGCTTGCTCCATATGGCTTGCCCAGCCTGCTTTTCTCATAGAACCCAGGACACCAGCCCAGGGATGGCACCACCCACAATGGCTGGGCCTCCCCCACCAATCACTAAGCAAGAAAATGCCTTACAGATTCACCTACAGCCTGATCTTATGGGAGCATTTTCTTAATTAAGATTCCTTCTCTCTGATGACTCTAGCTTATGTCAAGTTGACATTAAAACTAGCCAGACAGGAGCTATGTTTAAAATGCTGAACACACACTATAATCCAGTGTTGGAGAAACAGAGACAGGCAGATCTCTGGGGCTTATTGACCAGCAAATATCACCTCTCGGGGTTGATTTCTGATCTCAAATGTTCACATACACACATGGATTTGCACACACGTGTATACATGTCTTCACACAAGCATAAACAAACACACAGAAGTGGCTTCTTTACATTTTTCGCAGAAGGACCAATACAACAGTCTAAGTTAACAAAAGGAAATGAATGAAGTATTCTATTCAAAGAATCCTCTTTGAAAACTGCTGTGTGTGAGCATGATTTAGGGTTCTAATCCTCACAGAGCAAGCAGTCTAGGCGAATGGGAAACAAAATGATTGTAAAAGTAATCATAAGGCAAAGTTTAATAGATTAAATATATTGTCTATGATACAAAGTAAAAATAGCTCAGGGGAATAATGAGGGAAATTATTTTTAAATGGGGAAATGTGTATGAATATAGAAGAAACTGTTACAGATCTGAGCTCTGAGCGGTTTTACATGGCAGTGATAAAGCCAAAGTCAAATGGGAGTGAAACCATCATAATTTAAAAGCATGTGAGATTGAAACTCGTGTCTTATTTATGCCATCATAAGCAACCACCATCTCAGAAATGTCTCTCTCAATATGAACTACTCTCCATGTACCCATTTGTACTGACAGGTTGTGTTCCCCAGTGACAAACTCCTTCTGACAAACTCGGTAAGCTGAACATCTCCTATCTAGTATCAGGTAACCTTCAACATTAGGGTTACTATCCACCAACAAAGAGCTTTTGTTTTTCTTCAGTTATTAGTTGAGATAAGCAGATGAAATCCAGACTTATTTCGGGATCCTAGTACTCAGATGGCAATTTAAAGTTAAGGAATTATTGATGGGACTGGCCTCTGACTGTTTTTTGGAATGGTCGGCTGTCTATGTCTTTCTAAGCAAATCGGTATGCAGAACTAAACATGGCTGTTCATAATTTCTTTCCTTATACTAAATTATCAGTAACTGTCACTGATCAACCGAGAAGGGACTTACATTTTTTCTTTGATATGGGTCCACTTTGCTAATGGCTATCATATAAGGAGGGGGGAAAGAGGGTGTTGGAATGTCGAGATGGAATATTCCTTCTTAGGATGAACTAAGATGAACAGCCTGACCACATCTGGGGCAGACAGCAAGGAGAATGATAGAAGATAAAAGGACAGGGTAAAATGAGAAATCTACCATTAGGTTCTAATAGACAATACTCTCCCTCTGTTTACAGTGCATCTTTGTGTCTGTTGATACCTTTTAGTTGATAATTACGTGTTGTGAGTGGTTGTACACACAATACTATTGCTATTTCATGACTTGGCATGACTATATTGGGTTGGCATAAGGATACTACAGGAAAATTATAGGCAGGTCACCTTTGAAAAATCTAACCAAGCATAGTTAGGCCCCACTGATATAAAATAGATCTCCAGGTTTTGAATAGTAGACGTTTGGCAAATGTCAGTAGGAAATGTCCTGAATGGAATTTCTGACAGTTCCAGTGTCTGGACAGATGAGGGACTAGAACAACTGCTCCGAGTGGACCGGAGTTTTGCCATGGCAGACTTGTTGGGGAGATTTTGGCCAGTATTCCAGAAATATCTGGGATGAGAGTTCACAACTGATTGGGAGGTAAAATCAGGAAATGGAGTCAACCATTCAAAAACTCACTTGAGCTGCCCAAGTGTACTATCCTCCAGCTTAACTTCTGATAATCCTAGTTATTTTTTCTTTCTCTTTTCCTTTTCAGTCCATAATCTGCACACAACCATTTTTAAAGCCAATTCAGTTAAGAGCCATAAATGTTTTAAATCTCTTTCCCTACCTTCTCACCCTTCAGTTCCTTGTTTACCTCCTCATTTTCTTCCCGTTTTTATCACTACCTTTCTCTCGTCTACTAACCACGAGGATGGAACAGAAACCTTTTATTCAATATTCTGGATTTATTGTTGGGGGAGTTTTTATAATTCTTTGACTATTTCAAATTATATACTTATTTAATGTTTTATGCCTCTAAAGAAAACACAAAAGTTAGTTATGAAGGTTTTGTTGTTGTTTGTATGTGGTTTTTCACAGTGTTTTTCAATGACATGTCCCTTCCTGGGGACAAACATAGAAGGTTCCCTTCTCTGATCTGGACACTATTTGAAGTAACATGTGAGCACTTCAATAGACAGGATTCTAAGGCAGCCCTTCAAATTCCTGGCTCCTGGCAAACACACATGTACACACTAGTCAGTGAACTACTAGCCTAAGTGTGCCTGCAATGGGGACCTGTCTGTAATTAGTTAACCTGGAAACAAAGAGGTTCCCCTTGTGGATGTGACCTCCACAAGCTTTTAAGACCTAGATATCGGAGCCCTGGAAAGCCCATTGAAGTATAAGGCTAGTCTGAAGGTTGAAGGAGTCATATAGCAAGCAGTGCTCCCCACTCCTAGGCCTGGCAAAGCAGGTCTGGGGCAGCTCATGTTGTACAGCTACAAATTGAATTCTGTCAATTACAAGTTAATTTAGAAGCACATAATTTCCTAGTTCATCCAGAAAAAAAAGGTCTCCCAAGGCAGTATTTTCATTTCTGTCCATAATGCTTTGAACAAAGGACCAAGTCATACCCTGCTACACATCCTCCCGTGGAGCTCTGTGCTGATACATGTGTGTGCTACCTTTGTGAGAGTTTGCTATGCAAGAGGGGAAAACTAAAGAAGTGTGCACAGGAAACATATTTTTCTTAAAGGCTGATTTTCAAAATAGTTTTTTAATTATCTCTTTTTCCATACTTGAGCTTGGGATATCTGATGTGGTATACTCTCAGATGGAGAGTGAGGCAATCGACAGTGACACTCAGTAGAGATACTAGCATAGTCTTCTTAGCCTTTGAACTAGTTAACCTGTCTTCTTGGATAAGTTCGCCTCTACATGGTTACTCTCCAACAGCCTGTTGGCTGCGGAAGACTCCGTCTGTCTGTCTGGACTACCCGCCATGTTGTAACAACTACTCTGTTGTTACTCCTCAACAGAGACAGTGAAGCTTGCTGAAGAGCAACATTCAACCTCTACTCAGCAAACAAAGTTTCCCTGAAGGGAACTAGAAGGAGAATACACAGTTATCCAGGTGTCATCCCCTTGCCCTGAGTAGACCCACTAACTCATGTTCAGCAGCCACTCACCTCTTCACATCTCCATTATGCTAGTGAAACAGTATTTTTAAAGGAATCTTGCTTATCTTTGTCAGAACTTAGAACCAGACATGGTGGTGCATGCTCTAATCCCAGCACTTAGGAGACAGATACATGTGGATCGCTGTTGAGTTCAAGAATAGTCTGATTTTATGAGTTCCAGGCCAGCCTGGGCTTAAATAAAAAGACCTGCCTGAGAGAGAGAGAGAGAGAGAGAGAGAGAGAGAGAGAGAGAGAGAGAGAGAGAGAGAGAGAGAGAATTGAAACCTCTACCTTTCCCCTTCTGCTCTGTAACCTATAAAGAAGAAACTGTCAACTCATAGGAAAAGAATACAGATCATTGAGTACACCCTTACAGTACCACTTTTAAATTCTTATCTTAATTTAGCACCCTTTCAACACCTTTTTCTAACATCCTATCCTCTCATCTTGTGTCTGATTAAATAGTAGGTGTTTGTATTACCATAGACATTTGGCATAGTAAACATTGATTTCTTAATTCAGCAAATAGCAATTAAAAATCGTATATTGCACAATACTGCTGGCAGTAGGGTGGGGAGCAGAAACAAGGGGGGTTGGGAAAGAAGGAAAGCTGGTTAAGGCAGCTAATGTGTGCCAGAGGTGGCAGAGAGGGCTGTTTTATATTGAATGACCAGGAAAACACCACTGACTCGATGACAAACCAACCCCTGAAGGAATCGGCAGAGTGAGCTGTGGATGTGGGTGGGTACAGCTCTCTGGGCTGTTGTTAGCCATTACTGCCCTTTACACTGATCAAGTCAGACGAGTTGACTGGTCATGAGCAAAACTTGTCAGAACATGAAGAATTTTGAAAGGACCTTTTAATCCCTTTACTAGCCTGTCTCTTTAGGCTGGTTATACAGAATGAGGTCACATAACTTTGCTAGGAAAACGGCAACAATCCTTATACTGAGTTTGGTCAGTGAATAGTATAAAGTCTGCTGGATATTACTTGTTTTAAGCAAAGCAAACCCAAATCCCCAGGTGGCTCCCCTAACATTGAGTAAATGCCCAGGGACAACTGTGAGTGGTGTTCTACGTTCTCACCTACAGTTTTGGGCATGGGATGAGAGTGAACAGCAGAAGAAAGGACACTCAAGCTGGCTTGCCAGTTGTCGGCATGTAGGAGTTCAAGACGCTGAACCCTAACTGGGAGTAAATTTTAGGAAAATGCAGATTAAATGTGTTGAAAGGGAAATGTGGGAAATGGGTGCTAGCCTTCTCCCCCTCCACTTTAAGTGCATACTATTCTAGAATATATTTATTTGCCAAAAGAAGCGACACCTACCCGAGGAGGATTATGGACAACCAGGTTGCTTATGAGTGTATTTTCAGTGTTTTCCCTTCCATGTAATCATAGTCTTTCTTGGGTGGATGTGTGGCTTCTAATTTGAATAATGTAACATCTACATTGACATCTATAGGTGCAAATTCTTATCCCTGCTCCCCAGACAAGGGCAATATGTAACCAAATCACAGATGCAAAATCATGCCTACTGTTAAAGCATTTATACAAGTCTAACTATCAGGAGCACTTAGAGCACAGTTCTGAAACTTAGATGGTTCTTTTGGAAATTATTTCCTTAGAATTTTTTTTGCCCTTGAAATACTGAATTATCTGGTTATTTATAGGTCACAACCATCATTTAGAATAATAGATTTCTCTTTCATAGGAAAATTAAGTGTAGTTCCTTTAAAATTGGCATCACAGTTTAGACCTACAAATTAACTTGAACAATCCTAAAATCTAACAAAAATGACTCTAAAATAGACCATTTTGTCCCTGAGCCTAGAATCTAGTTCATTTCCACCTAAAAGATTATTACTTGGCACAGTAAAAGATAGATTGGGATGTTGGGGATTCTCTTTCTCTTCTTGTTCTAGTGAGTTAGGAAGAAGTATTAGTTAATCATTTTGCTGTTGGCTGTTAGCAATGCAGAGGCTGAGGCTGTGAAAACAGACTAATGCTTTAGTGACTGAGTGCCAGTGTCAGGGTGTCAGGTCACACATGATCAGACAGTGATTGCATCATTTACTAGCAACGTGACAATGAAGCAGAGACTGTAATCCCCTACACTGAGGGAGTGTGGGAAAAGTACGACTTCCTCTTAATCAAACTTGTCCCATAGGTATTGAAGTTTTTCCTGTGTTAGATGTCTGTATGACATCAATAGAGTCCTGGGCAATGAGGAAGCTCCTGTTTTGTTGCTATTAATAATAATGGCCTCCTTTTGCATATAATTGTATCATTATATATTAACTAATAATAGTCTCATAACTCCACAAGCTAGCGGGATAGCTGTGATCATTACTCATATAAATGAGAAAGCTGAGGCCCTGCACAGTTATTACCACGTTCTTCAACTTTGAGTCAAAAGCAGTGCCTGTGGATTTAGATTTTCTGATTCGAAATCGATTGAATATTCCTTGGATGGGATGCATGTCATAATCTTTAGTGAAGCTTTGCCTACTTATCTCAAAATCTCTCCCTCCCTTCCCCCTCCCTCCTCCCTTTCTTTCCTGCCTGGGATGTCCCATGGCACTGGTTGAGTCTCCTTGAGCTGATGAGGACACTAGAGCTTTGCAGATGAACTGGAGACCCCCTGCGGTGTGGTCCTTGTCAGTGTCTGTTTCCCTTGGCTGACTGTTCCAGCTCCTGCCTTTCTCCATCCAGACCTTTCCCCTTTCGGTTCCTTTTGTCAGGGTTTCTGTGCCCTCCTTCTGAAGCCCCTTCATGCCCACCATGAATCTTGGCAGCAAGAGCGCCCTGCTGACTCACTCAGACCTCACATCTTCCTAGATTACTACACAGTGATCGTCCTCACCAAGGCAGTCTACTCCTCCACCTCCCAATCCCTGTGTCTTTTCTCTCCATTAAAGGGCTCTGGTCCATTATTCCAGTCTTTCTCACAATCCCCTAAACTCACTTGGCCTTCTTTCTTTACACCACACCATTTAACAGGATTCCAGGCCTCGATAAATGCAATCACCCACATTCTGCATGGGATATACAAACAAAAGCATTGCTGTATTTTAATACACACTCTTATACCCATAGGCAAATGTGGCTCTCACTCAATTGGCTGTAGCTCTTCATCTAGGATTGGGCCTTGTGAAATCTCCACCATCCACAATGCCATGTCAACTGGTGTCATTGTTATGCAGGTCTTGTTTATGCAGCCATATTCTTGAGATATCATGGGTACAGCATCCCTGTCAAAGTATTGGGGGCCAAGAGCTGTTTCAGGAGGACAAGTGTGCTTGTGTTTAGAGCTCCCAGAAGCGCTAAGTTATAATGGTCCATAATCACATCACAAATGGGTTAGTGTCCATTGCTTTCTTGGCCATCTTCCTGGCAGCTCTTCCTCTCCTTTGCTCTGTCAAGAAAGAGTGTGTGCATTTTCTTCTCTCCCTGCAAGGCTTACTTCCCCTTGAAATTCAGTCAGGTAAAGAACTTGGGCTCTGTGGATCTCAAAAAAAAATTTTTTTAGATTATGTGGCCTTTTCCCAAGTGTAATGGGGCAGCGTTCCCTTGCAGCTCCTTCATCCTCAATGGGAGCAGGTCTTCTCTTGTTAGGAAACTGCCAGTTCAAGGTCACCTGCTCTACATAGCTGAGGCTATGAGACCCTGTCTCAAAAGGGAGCGAGGGAAGGGGAGGGAAGAGGAGAGAAGAGAGGAGAGGGAGTCCCAGACAGTCCTGCTGCAGCCTGCAAATCCCGGTGTAATTATGTTTCTGCACTTGTGGGGAGGCAGCAGGTCCCTCGGTTCTCAACGTGCCAGGCGGCCTCCGCCACGGGCCTCATGACTGTGTTCCAGCTACCTAGAGTATCCCCAGGTCTCATATAGGCTGACCTCAAGCTCCCTGTGTTGCCATGCATGACTTTAAACTGTCTCTCTCTCTGTCTCCCCAGTGTTGGGAATATAGGTGTGCACCAGCGCACCCAGCCCCTGTTCATGAAATGCTGTCAATCAGAGCCAGGGCTTTTTGCAGGCTAGGCAAACACTGCACTGACTGAGGTCCATCCTCATCCTTATTTTTAAAGCTCTGTGAGATCAAGGTGCATGTTTATTTTCCATCGTTATATATTGAACACTGTAGATGTAACCAACCGTCTTATTAAATAAGAAACACAGAAACAATGTAAAAGAGAAAGTCGAGAGGTCAGAGCTCAGAGCTAAATCTCACCCTTCCTTCTGCTGTCCCAGCTTCGCGAAAAGAGAGCTACTTCCTGTCGGTTAGTTTTTTTTAAAGTATGTTGTTCTGCCTTCTCATTGGTTGTAAACCCAAACACATGACTGCCTCGTCACCGTCTGAATGTACAGCCCCCTAGGTCTTAAAGGTATATGTCTCCAATGCTGACTGTATCCCTGAACACACAGAGATCTTATGGGATTAAAGGCGTGTGCCACCACCGCCACACTCTTGCTATGGCTCTAATAGCTCTGACCCTGAACACACAGAGATCTTGTGGGATTAAAGGCGTGTGCCACCACCGCCACACTCTTGCTATGGCTCTAATAGCTCTGACCCTGAACACACAGAGATCTTATGGGATTAAAGGCGTGTGCCACCACCGCCACACTCTTGCTATGGCTCTAATAGCTCTGACCCTGAACACACAGAGATCTTATGGGATTAAAGGCGTGTGCCACCACCGCCACACTCTTGCTATGGCTCTAATAGCTCTGACCCCCAGACAACTTTATTTATTAACATACAATCAAAATAATATTTCAGTACAATTAGATTACCACCACATTTCCCCTTTTCTATTTTAATAAAAAGAAAAAAAGCAAAAGGTTATAACTAACAAAAGAAAAACTATATACAAAAGTACAATAACTATATACAATATATACAAGTAATAAATACCTAAACAGGTATTTGACAAATCAGAGAAAATAATTCCATTTTCTATCCTATTTTGGTAAATCCAAGATGTATCTAATGCATTTTCTATCCTAATTAATTTTCAACTATAACTAACTGATCTTCAACCATAACTAACTAATCTTCAACTCCCTCAGAGACCCAAGAAGGGAATAATATTAGCTAACAAAAATAAAAACAGGAAGTGCATCCAAGCAACTTCCAAAAAATTTTGTGAGTTGACAGAAACAGCCAGCTGCCTGGGCAGTCACCTGAGGTTTCTCCACAGTGTTGGGGCATCATCTTCAGCCTATAGGCTTAGTGTATCTGACAGACTCATTTGTGAAGTAGGATGTACACAAGGTCAACAGTTCAACCTCACATTGGGTGAGAGCAGTCCACGTACCAGAAACACCTGAATTCCACTAGTGTCCTGTCATGATTCAGGATTTTAAATTCTGGAAATTGTTGACAGTTTTTAAATTCAGTTGTCCATTCTTCTTGGCTGTGTATATATGGCTTCATCTCAGCATCCCCTTCTTCTCCACATCCCTCTATTAAATGTCAGTCTACTTTCGAGAGGCATGAGCTTTCAGCTGCTGTTCCATTGTACAACAGAATCCATCGGCCCTCTGCCTGTTAAGCTGCTTTGAAGAAAAGGGCACCGTACCTTTTCCGGATGCGAAGCCCATTTCAGGGATGGGGCCGTATTGTCCTGGCCTCAGAAGATGCCTTTTGATAAAGCCATAACCACACTTGTTTTGGCAAGAATCAGTAGTCCCTTGTTTCGTGTTCTGTCTGTCCATTTTGTCCTGTTGATTCGAGGATACTTTGTTGTCCAGTGGCTAACTTTGGCCACAAGGAAAGTTGACTCCATATGCAGTTTCTTCAATGCCCATATTTTCTCTGAAGTAGATTAGTACTGCCAGGAGCTGACATGTCTCAAAAAAGAAAAATTTTCTAAGTTATTAAAACATTTTAAATGCCATATTCTGTAGATCTCTGAAGGGTTTGAAGATGACCTGTCTAAAACATCTCTGCTTAATTTTTTAAAACATATCTAATATGACTACAAGTTCTATTGTAATGTCTAACTACTAACTTTCATTTCTTTATATCCTAATAGTTGATAATAATAACATTCAAGGATCAGAAATTTGCATTACATTGTTAAATGGATGGAATAAATACAATTAGAAATATACATATAGCATTTTCTAACAATATCAGTTTCAAATTTGTATACAATATAAAACAATCCAATCCAATGTAAAGTATTTAAAATTAGTAATTGTCTTTTTCTTTTCTTTTTTTTTTTTTTTTTTTAAACAAGAACCTTAAATCTAATCTCCTTTGCTTAGCCTTTTTCCTAACCCTTGACAATAACTTGTAACCAACCCCCCTAAATACTGAAAATTATCCCAGACCCAAAACCCATTAAAAAGACCAAAAAACCACCCGCCCCACACCACCTCTTTGGGAATGTGGGCGTCGTATTCTTAAAATTGCTTCCTGCTGGGTATGGGCGAAGTTTTCTTTATCCTGAAAGAAAAATTTTAGGTTAATTGTCAAATTCTAGGAGAGGTAACTATATCCTTCATTATCCAGTCTGTATATAATGCCAAAGTTCAGGGTTTATCTCAAGTCCTTATTCAAGTAGTCTTTGAGACTGGATCATCTCAGCTAGTCATCTCAAATTTGCTCTGAGCACCTTGTAGTTCAAAGCTGATCTATGGATGATGTTTGTCAGCTTAATGATATTATTATTGTCCACGTGGAATTGTTGTTGTTGTGGGGCCCCATCTTCTTTCTGGAGACTTCAGTTGATGTTAGGCCTGGCCGTGATTTCCTGCAGAAAACTGGTAAGAGACTCGAGCACAAAAACATATATATGCAGCTAGCCTTTTTTCTAGAATTAGTTAGTACTCTATGTGACCATTCATATCTTAACAAGTTTAAAATGTATATATATATATTAATCTTGTAAATTTTGATATAAAATTTATACTTTGAGAAAAGTTTAAAGAATCAGAATAGAATCAAAGAGTTGAGATTAGTAATAGAATAGTCCCTTAATTAATTTTGCTTTTGTCCTGTACCATAGCAGAAGATGGCTCTTATTCTGGCATGATACAGGGAGTTTGCATTTTCCTTTTAACAACATGCTTGAGTTTAAAGAAGGAGAGAGCCATTCTCCAACTCCAAAGTCAGCTTTAAATTTTAATTGAACTGGGACTGTTAGAAGACCAATAGTGTTAAATCTTTAGAGAAAAGCAGAAACAAACATTTAGGAAGACATAAAATTTTTTAGATAATATATACCCATACACCGTTTCATTCTGTTTCTTGGGATAGATGATTTGTCACTTTTCTTCAGTTGTCTCATTTGTCCAGTGTTCTTCAGATTCCTTAACCTTCATTTTCCTAAAAGACAAAAACAAAAACCTTTCCCCAAGACTAATTTTGGGGATGTTCCTTTTTCGCAAGTTATTATCTGATTAAATGAAAAGGCATGTTTTATTGATACAAGTTAGTTTAAATTGGATGTTCATGCTGGTTGATGAACTATCACCTCCTCAATTAAGAGGTCTCTCTTGTTCAAATCGAACCTTTATCAATTTTGATGGTACCCACAGCTTATCTTCTCCTGTGGAAACAAAAGCAAAACCACGTCCCCAATGTAATACATACCCTGGTTTCCATTCTGAGGTCAGCACATCCTTAAAGTATATAGGCTGATTTAATTCTGTAGTTTTTTCTATTATCCAATGTCTCTCTGCAGCTGTTGTTCCTTTCTCATTGGCATTCAGAAAATTCAAAGTTAGAAGAGCATTATGTAGTCTATTTCTGGGGGTTTTTGTTACCCATTTCTGTTTATTTAGCATATCCTTTAGAGTTCTGTTTGATCTTTCTATAACTGCTTGACCTGTAGGATTATGTGGTATGCCTGTAATATGCTTTATATTGTAATAAGCAAAAAACTGTTTCATTTTAACAGAGACATATGATGGAGCATTGTCAGTTTTGATTTGTGCAGGTATACCCATGATGGCCATAACTTCTAGCAAATGAGTGATTGCAGAATCAGCCTTTTCAGAACTCAAAGCAGTTGCCCATTGAAATCCTGAATAAGTATCGATAGTGTGGTGTACATATTTCAATTTTCCAAATTCTGCAAAGTGAAACACGTCCATCTGCCAGATTTCATTTCTCTGAGTACCCTTTGGGTTACATCCTGCTGGTAATGGCGTTTGATTGTAGACGGAACAAGTAGGACATTTCTTTACTATTTCTTTGGCTTGTTGCCAGGTTATGGAAAAATCCTTTTTTAAACCTTTACTATTGACGTGATGTTTTTTATGAAATTCTGAGGCTTCCAGCACATTTCCTATCAATAATTTATCAATCTCATCATTGCCTTGTGCCAGAGGGCCTGGCAGACCAGTATGGGATCGAATGTGAGTTATATATAAAGGATGATCCCTTTTCCTGATTGTATCTTGTAATTGAATAAATAGTGAAGTTAATTCTGAAGCATCAGGGATAAATTCTGCAGTCTCAATATGTAACACCACTCTTTCAGCATACTGAGAGTCAGTTACTATGTTGAGAGGTTCTGAAAAATCCATTAATACCAACAGAATAGCATACAATTCTGATTTTTGAACTGAATTATACGGACTTTGAACCACTTTACTTAAATTTTCTGATTTGTAACCAGCCTTTCCTTCTTTGTTGGCATCTGTATAAAATGTACGAACTCCAGATATGGGTTTTTGCCGTACAATTTGAGGCAAGATCCATTCAGCTCTCTTTATAAGATCAATTCTATTGCTTTTGGGATATTTGCTGTTAATTTCTCCCAAAAAATTACTGCAAGCTCTTTGCCAAGGTTCACTTTCTGTCCATAATTTTTCAATGTCCTCCTTAGTTAATGGTACAACAATTTCTGCTGGGTCTATGCCTGCTAATTGACGAAGTCTCAGTTTTCCTTTGTAAATCAAGTCAGAGATTTTTTCCACATAAGTTTTTAATTTTTTATTTGGTTTATTTGGTAAAAATATCCATTCCAATATAATATCTTCCCTCTGCATTAATATTCCAGTAGGAGAACGCCTAGAAGGTAAGATAACCAAAATGCAATCCAGCTTTGAATCAATACGATCCACGTGTCCTTCATGCACTTTCTTTTCTACCAAGGCCAATTCTTTCTCAGCTTCAGGTGATAATTCTCTTGGACTATTTAAGTCCTTGTCACCTTCTAAGGTTCTGAACAAATTAGTCAGTTCATCATTTTTTACCCCAACAATAGTTCGTAGATGAGAAATGTCTCCAAATAATCTTTGAAAGTCATTAAGAGTCTGTAGTCTATCTCTCCGAATTTGCACCTTTTGGGGTCTAATTTTTTGTAGCTCTATTTTATATCCTAAATAATTAATAGAATCTCCTCTTTGTATCTTTTCAGGAGCAATTTGTAATCCCCAGCAAGGCAAAATTTTCTTTACTTCTTCAAACATTATTTCTAAAGTATCTGCATTTGAGTCAGCTAGTAAAATATCGTCCATATAATGATAAATTATAGATTTAGGAAATTTTTTACGTATCACTTCCAATGGCTGTTGTACAAAATATTGGCACAGAGTTGGGCTATTCAACATTCCCTGTGGGAGGACCCTCCATTGAAATCTTTTAACCGGTTGAGAATTATTATAAGTAGGCACTGTAAAAGCAAATCTTTCTTTGTCTTTTTCTTGTAAGGGTATTGAAAAGAAACAGTCTTTTAAATCAATAACTATGAGAGGCCATCCTTTTGGTAACAGAGTAGGCAAAGGCATCCCAGATTGTAGAGAGCCCATTGGCTGAATTACTTTGTTAATTGCTCTAAGGTCTGTTACCATTCTCCATTTACCAGATTTCTTTTTAATAACAAATACAGGAGAATTCCAAGGGCTGGTTGATTCTTCAATATGCTGAGCATTTAACTGTTCTTCTACCAGCTCTTCTAAAGCCTGGAGTTTCTCTGTTGTTAAAGGCCATTGCTGGACCCATACAGGCTTGTCTGTTAACCATTTTAAAGGTAGAGCTGTTGGTGTCTTTGGAAGGTCATCAGTTATTGTGCCCTGTTCTTGTATAATATGGATGGCTGGTGACCACTCATTAGAACAATATCTTCTAATATTTCTCTCAGTAACATGTGCTAATTTATGATTTGTTTCTGAGATTGGAGGGATGTTAATCTGAGTATTCCATTGTTGCAACAAGTCTCGACCCCACAGGTTCATAGTTATGTTAGCCACATATGGTTTTAATTTTCCTCTCTGTCCTTCTGGACCTATACATTCGAGCCATCTTGCACTCTGTTTCACCTGAGATAATGTCCCAATTCCTAACAGTTGAACGTTTACCTCCTGAAGAGGCCAAGTTGGATGCCAAAATTCTGGTGCAATTATGGTAACGTCCGCACCTGTGTCTACCAGACCAGACAACAAAACACCATTTATTTTTATTGTTAATTTTGGTCTTTGTTCATTAATAGAAGTTTGCCAAAAAATTTTCTTTATGTTTTCTCCTGAATTTTTTATTCTCTCTGTTTCATCATCCTGACCAGCATGATTTATTCCAATAGGCATTTGGTTATTTAATCGCTCTCCAGAGCAGGCATTTCCTCTATGGCTGCAGGAAAGGTTTGAACTGGATTTGCACTGGGGGCCTGCCTGAGGCCCCTCTGGGAGTTTCCCGAAGACTGAGGCAAAGGATTACCCTGTCTGTCCTTTGTTGATCTACATTCGTTGGTCCAGTGTTTTCCCTTACCACACCTTCTGCATACTCCAGAAGGAAGGGGCCTTCTGTTGCCATTGTTCCTTGAAGAAACATTGTTTCTGGGAATGACCTGTCTACAGTCCCTTTTCAAATGTCCTTGCTTTCCACATCCAAAACATCTAACACTCCTCAAACCTTTTGAAATTACTTCTCCTACCCATGTATCATCATGCTCATCAGCTTCAACATTAATTGTTTCTCTAATCCAATCTTCCATAGGTGCAGATCTTGCCCTTAATGGCCTGATTATTGTTTTGCATGCTGCATTCGCATTCTCAAAGGCCAAAGATTCAATTATTGCCTTACTAGCTTCTGAATCCGAGACCATTCTCTTTACTGCTGAAGCCAGTCTTTGTAAAAAATCTGTAAAAGACTCTTTTGGGCCTTGCTTCACCTTTGTAAATGACTCAGATTTTTTTCCTGGTTCCTCAACTTTGTCCCATGCATTCAAGGCTGCCGTTCGACATAAAATTAGGGTTTGGACATCATATAAACATTGTGTTTGTGCTGAAGCATATTGGCCTTCGCCCATAAGCTGATCCTGGCAAACTTGTATTCCTTTATCCCTCCATTGTTTTTCTATGTTTTTAGCCTCCTCCTTAAACCAAGTCAGAAATTGAAGTCTCTGGCTGGGTTCCAGAACACCTTGTGCGAGGTCCCGCCAGTCCTGTGGTACTATCCTATTATATGTTGACCAAGAGTTTAACATTTGCTTTACATATGGGGAATGCATGCCATAAGATACTATTGCCTCCTTAAACCTTTTTAAATCCAACATTTCAATTGGAGCCCAATTATTTTGTGTAGCCATTTGATCAGGCATCTGCTGTACGGTTACAGGATAAATTAAGGGTGACTGTGTGAAAACAGGCTTTCTTTCTGCAACCTTATGATCCCGACTTGAAACAACTTCACCGTTAATTTCTTCTGTCTGAATTTTTACAGGTTTAGCAAGTTCTTCTAAAGCTGTTATCCTGGCACTTAAATTGACTATCTTTTTAAATATTAAAATGTGGATTATTATAGTGATAAGGTGCATAATTCCACCAATACTAATATTATATAGTTGTTCCATTGCCAGACTGCCTAAAATTTCGAACAAAAACCAATTTTCTTCCAATGTACACATAAAACCCATTTTTTTTAAACGTGGAAAAAAATTCTCTTTTAGATAGTTTCCTTTAAAATATCTGATATATTATGACTTACCAAATCTGCGTAGAACAGTAGAAATCCGAGGGGATTTTCAAAACAGCCACCTAGTGTCCCAGGTGTAAATCCAAAGAGAGAGAGAGAGAGAGAGAGAGAGAGAGAGAGAGAGAGAGAGAGAGAGCAAGAAAGCGTAGCTGGCTAAAGTTTAAATGCAGCCACGTGTTCCCTCTTGTGCCGAATCAAGGCTTGGGTCTGGCTTCCTTAAGCTCCGACCACGTGCGTTGGCTTTACAGGCAGGGCCCTGTTCGGCAGGGCAACTCTGAGTTGTTTGTAGCACTGGCTTTAAGCAAGCAGGATTTAAGCAAGCAGCTCACCGATAGTCCAGCCTGAGGTCAAGCAGAACTAGACCCAGGCTCGGACTAAGAAGCCGATCGCCGCCGGCCGCCGCGTGCCACCGCCGCCGCGGGCCGCCTGCCGCCCTTGCGGGAAAGCGGACCTGCCGCCAAGCCAAGCAGTTTTTAATGGATTCTTGTCACGTTGGGCGCCAGATGTAGATGTAACCAACCGTCTTATTAAATAAGAAACACAGAAACAATGTAAAAGAGAAAGTCGAGAGGTCAGAGCTCAGAGCTAAATCTCACCCTTCCTTCTGCTGTCCCAGCTTCGCGAAAAGAGAGCTACTTCCTGTCGGTTAGTTTTTTTTAAAGTATGTTGTTCTGCCTTCTCATTGGTTGTAAACCCAAACACATGACTGCCTCGTCACCGTCTGAATGTACAGCCCCCTAGGTCTTAAAGGTATATGTCTCCAATGCTGACTGTATCCCTGAACACACAGAGATCTTATGGGATTAAAGGCGTGTGCCACCACCGCCACACTCTTGCTATGGCTCTAATAGCTCTGACCCTGAACACACAGAGATCTTGTGGGATTAAAGGCGTGTGCCACCACCGCCACACTCTTGCTATGGCTCTAATAGCTCTGACCCTGAACACACAGAGATCTTATGGGATTAAAGGCGTGTGCCACCACCGCCACACTCTTGCTATGGCTCTAATAGCTCTGACCCCAGACAACTTTATTTATTAACATACAATCAAAATAATATTTCAGTACAATTAGATTACCACCACAGAACACCAGGGCAAAAATCTGAACACATAATAATCCATAAATATTTAATAAATTAGTACATGGGCCAAACATAACAAAGAGAATCTGTGGTGGCGAATGGACTGGGGAAACAGAGAGGAAATCATTTTGTGTGGAAACATGATGAGTTTGAATTTAGATATGTTGAGTTGTAGGTGACAGCCAGGATTCTAAGTTCAATATGTTCCAGACTTTCACTCTGGCAAGATACTCATGCAGATTTTGGAGTCATCACCATGAAGTTTGTGATTAGAAACAGATGATCTCTGGTGGAAAGAATGTTATGTGAGAACTCACAGACAAACACTTCCAATCAGAAACAATTGCAGGTGCTTAGAGTTGTCAATAACAGTTTTTAAAAAAATATGAAAAGGAAGAATTAGAAGCAGCGTATATTTACATGTGAAGATTTTGTAACTATAGAACTATTTCCTTATTTGTAACAATGATTATTTCAAGATACTTATATTCTGTTATAATTACTTCCAAATCATTATGAAGAAATAAAATCATTACCATTGTGAATACCAAAAGATCTCTTTTATACGAAGTAGGCTATTTGTATGTCTGTCTTTAAAGTAGACAGTGATTGTGTTTCTATTACTTAGATATCATGGGGAGATTAATTACTGTCAGCTTAGTCTCCAGTTCTGTTTACAGATGATGTTAAGATGATTAAAATAAGAATCTTTGGTCTTTTAAAAAAATAGGCATTTGCTTTTTTCAGGTCAGAGAATGTCATTTTCATTTTTATTAGTTTTGTTATTTGACAATTTTATATATGGTATATAATGAATTCTGATTGCTCTCTCCCCCACACTATCTCTTGATTTCCTCTTCTTATCAATAACCCTGCCCATTCCTTATGAGTCCCTTTCTTATAATCATAACTTTGGGGTGGTTTTGTGACCCATTTTGTTTAAAAGTAGGGCCATTTTTATTATCACTGGATTGAAATTATCCAGTAGAGCCAGATGGGGTCATCAGTGGGCATACAACAGAAGGCAGTGACACCCCCTTCCCCGTCTATCTTAGAAAATAGCTCAGCAATGAAGGGTAGGGTTTCCTGAGCCCCTCCTCCATCCGACTGTGTATGGCCATTCTTTTTTTTTTTTTTTTTTTTTTTTTTTTCTTTTTTTCTTTATCTGGTTTTTTGAGACAGGGTTTCTCTTTGTAGTTTTGGTGCCTGCCCTGGATCTCTCTCTGTAGATCAGGCTGGCCTCAAACTCCCACAGATCTGCCTGGCTCTACCTCCTGAGTGCTGGGATTAAAGGCTTGTCCCACCTCCTCCTGGCGGGATGGGCTGTTCTTATGCAGATCCAGTGCAAGTATCCACAGCTGCCATGAGTTTCTTGCTGTAATGGCTATGTCTTTCCCAGAAAACAACTTTTTTTTGTTTTTCTTTTTATTAAGATATTTTCTATTCGTTTTACATATAAACCACGGATTTCCCTGTCCTCCCTCCTCCCACCCCCAGCCTTCTCCCCAACACAACCCCCATTCCTACCTCCTCCAAGGCAAGGTCTCCCCTGGGGTGTCAGCAGAGCTTGGTACATTCAGTTGAAGCAGGTTCAATCCCCTCCTCCTGCACCAAGGCTGAGCAAAGTGTCTCAGCATAGGCCTAGGTTCCAAAAAGCCAGCTCATGCACTAAGGACAGGTCCCGGTCCCACTGCCTGGGGGCCTCCCAAACAGTTCATGCTAAACAACTGTCTCACTTATCCAGAGGGCCTGGTCCAGTTCCATGGGAATTCCTCAGCTATTGATTCACAGTTCATGTGTTCCCACTAGTATGGCTAGTTGTCTCTGTACTTTTTCCAATCATAGTCTCAATATCTCTTGCTCATATGATCCCTCCTCTCTCTCATCTATTGGACTCCTGGAGCTCCGCCTGGGCTTGTCTGTGGATCTCTGCATCCGCTTCCATCAGTCACTGGATGAGGGTTCTATCATGACAGTTAGGGTGTTTGGCCATCTGATCACCAGAGTAGGTCAGTTCAGGCACCCTCTTGACCATTGCCAGTAGTTTATGGTGGAGTCATCTTTGTGGATTCCTGGGGACCTCTCTAGCACTCTGATTCTTCCTATTCCCATGGTGTCTTCATTTATTGTGGTATCTCTTTCCTTGTTCTCCCACTCTGTTCCTGATCCAGCTAGGACCTTCCGTACCCTAAGCTCTCTTTTCCCCCCGACCCTTACCTCCATTACCCCTCTCACCCCCAGTTTGCTCATGTAGATCTCATTCATTTCTCTGTTGCTGGGCAATCCCTGTGTCTTTCCTAGGATCCTCTTTACTAGCTAGCCTCCCTGGAGCTATGAGTTGAAATCTGGTTATCCTTTGTTTTACATCTAGTATCCACTTATGAGTGAGTACATACCATGTTTGTCTTTCTGAGTCTGGGTTACCTCACTCAGGATGATATTTTCTAGATCCATCCATTTGCCTGCAAACCTCAGGATGTCATTGTTTTTCTCTGCTGGGTAGTACTCAATTGTGTATATGTACCACCTTTCTTAATCCATTCTTCAGTTGAAGGGCATCTAGGTTGTTTCCAGGTTCTGGCTACATTACAAATAATGCTACTATGAACATAGTTGAGCATGTGTCCTTGTGGTATGATTGAGCATTCCTTGGGTATATGCCCAAGAGTGGTATAGCTGGGTCTTGAGCGAGATTGATTCCCAATTTTCTGAGAAGAAAACAACTTTCTGTAGCTTTTCTTCCATTCTTCCAGTTCTTATATTCTTTCTACCATCTTTCTTCAATATTCCTTGAATTTTAATAAGGTAGTATAAATATGTCTTCTTTAGGACTGAGAAAATGAATTCTCAGCCAACTCAATTTTAAATTGAACTCATCATTAAAAGACACAATGTTGGGCCTGCCAAGGTTGCTTGGGTAAAAGGGTTTCCATGCAAGTTTATGGCCTGAGTTCAGCTTCTAGAACCCACATAAAGGTGGAAGGAGATAATTCCACAAAGTTGGCCTCTGACCCCCAACATGTGCTGTATGTACAAGCCCACACACACATGCATCCTGCACATACACATTCATGATGATAAAGTCTAAAAATTTTTTAATAAAAAAGACTATCATTAAAGTGTACTTCTTTCTTCTATTTTATTAAAGAATACCTGTGACTTGAAGAATTGGGGAAACATATAGAATTGTACCAATCAAACAATTCACCCAGCAAATGAAAACCTTAGTCACATTAGGACAGCGGTTTGATTTCCCAGTGTTTACTATTTTACCCAAACACTAATCAGAGGGTTTCTGTCATATAAGCAAGGTCCTTACAGTCATCAGTCTTCTTTGTAGGCAAAGGGGCCCATCACTGTCAGATGAAACGATCTATTTTTTTTAAATGTGCACAAAGTGTAAAGACAGAAAGTAAATCAACTCAGTCTTGTAGCACAGCAACATGTATCATGGATGATCAGTGGACATGAAAGAACACATGCACAAGATGTCACTTCCTGTGTCACAGGATGTCACTCCCAGAGTTTTGCTTATACTGAGTTCTCAGAAGCTCTGAGTACTGCTAAAAGTAGGAATATACATTCATGAAGAAAGGATAGAGACCCAAGATGGCCTTGTTGATATATGGAAGAGACAGTTATAAAATTGTGGCCCACAGTCTTGGACTAGACTCAATATAAAGTCTTTCATTTGTTTTTCTTAAACAGACACACACACACACACACACACACACACACAGAATAATAGCCTCTTCTCAAAGAAATATATTCTCTAAGAATTAAATGGGAATGAGGTAAAGTTTTCTTTCATCCATATTGTTAAGTTTCCTTACAATCCCACCCTTGCTGATATTTATAGGAACGAAAGTCAAGTATTTGTTGTTAAGGCTCACTTACATTCCACATTCCACAACAGTAGCTGCCTGAGTAATGCAACCTTTTAAAAATGTATTAATGTATTTTATACCTATCAAAAGAGCTGTGATAACCTAATGTCATAAAACTTTTTGGAAAGGTCAGTTAAAATTTTTAGCAATAGCAGTCTATAAGACATACCCCAGTGATAGAGCAGAAATGGGTAAAAACCATTGCAGTCTAAAGAGATGCCGCCAACAATCTAGATGTAAGAAAATATGGCAGCCCAGCCCACTGACATAGACCTGTGATTCCAACTAGTCAGGAGACTGAGGTAAGCGGATCTCAAGTTTAAGGCCAGCCTGGGCTACAGAATTAGTCCATGGCCAACCTATGTAATCTAGTGTGACCCTGTCTCTAAAAAGAAGAAGCTGTGTAGCTCAGTAGTACAACACTTACAAGTGTATGTGTAAACGTTGGTTGAAACCTCCTCAGTAAACGGAGGAGAGAGGAAAAGCAGAACTCCTAGACAGAATATGCCCCCATGTTGCCTGCTTACTTCATTCCATATCTCTTTTTAGCTAACTATTCTCAACCCCATTACAGAAATGGAAGCTAAGTTTAGCAAATTGTTTGGCCTTTTATGTTTAGTGCACAAAATTCTTAATTAACAAAGTAAAATGCCACCATCCATTGTAAATCACTTTGCTAAACTTTCAAACTTAATAAGGAGTCTTGTCTTGTCCAAAAGCTACTTTCAAACCCCTGCTGATCTGGCACTCATGCCCGATTCCCTGTGGAGCTGAGTGAAAGAATGTAAAGGGAGCCAATTAAAGAAACTTTGAGCCAGAATAGACAAGCAGAGGCCATCTTGTCCATCCTTCTGCCTCCAGGCAGAAACCATCCGCTGCAAACACAGATTTCTGCGTGCATCCTGCTGACAAAAACGTTCACCACATGTAAATGATAAGTCATAATCCAGTTATTGCAACTAAAGCAGATTGTTAACTGTTCGAGACTTTATTTATTGGCTTGTAAAGATGCTGAGTCCCAGAGCTCATCTGAATTGTCTTAATTCTCCCTTTCAAGAAAATAATTTTGTGCAAGAAATGCACTCAGATAATTGTCAACGTGGGGGAGGTTTGTGTCCAGAAAATAAAGTTATCTTCATCATCATATTAAGTGTATTTTTGGTTTCCTTTCACTCTAGGCTTACCTTACGGGTGGGAGGCAGCTTACACAGCAGATGGAATCAAGTACTTCATCAAGTAAGTGCAAGCAGCTCGACCAAGTAAGCAGTTTTGCTCACATCTGGAGAGAACCTGGAAGTTGCAGAATAATCAGCAAAACCAAGAACCCCTCTTGGAGGTTACAAAAATTAGAACAAGAAATGAAGCCTCACCATCTTCATTTCATGTGATTTAAATGCTGATATCAGATGTCACAGGAGGGGGTAAAACCCTAGTAACAACTTCTAGGGAAAGATCCAAAAACTGGAACAGAATTGTGATTTGAACGTGAATGTTGCCTGCCTGAATTCACTTGCAGGATGATATCATTACCATTCTTAAAAAGTTAATATCTAATTAAAAATCTATTTGTCATGCCCTAAAACAATACCAACAGCAGTCACTGCCTTTAAATGCTGTACAGTATACACAGATAATTTATTCTGGAAACAATGTTTGGTCATTTCTGTTTGCCTGCAGTATTCCTGGTCATTAGCAGTGAAATATATAGACTGCATACCTGACATCATGCAATTCATGTGGCCATAAGAAATGACAGACAGTAAATAGTCTAAGATATAAATAGGACGGTATACAAACAGCCAGATCCCAGTATGGTAACATTAACCTTGAAGGTATGTGTACCACCTACCATTTTCCTTAATCTGTAGATGAAGAAAATCAGAAGCTTGAGTTGCTGCCAGGAAATCCACAGCTGCTCTTACCAAGCCAGAATCAGAAGCAAAGGCTCCTGGCCCAAGACCTTTTCTATTGTGCTAGACTGTCACTTACATTGGCCTTGAACGCCTGAGCAGGAAAAGACTCCCTTGTGTTGGACTGCATAGTTTTTCCCTGAATTCAGTGGGCTGTCAGATTTCTACCTTGTTCTGAATACATCCTTTGATGTCAGAACCAGTGTTACGAGAATGGCAAGGGGAAACCCACCTCCTAGCTGGGATTTCTAGAAAACCCCTTGTACATCCTTTTGGCAAAAGCTACAAGAGAAATGCCCTTGCTGTCCTTTCAAATGTGCACATACTTCAAGCAATATGCAGATTTTTACTTTCCAAATCTTGTGTCTCTATGTAAGTTCCTATGTTTTCTCTTAACTTCAGTTTCTCATCAAACAAGGAGAGTATGTTGCTATTGTAGAGTTGCTGATGTTAAGGATCGACCATGTACCCTGGATTCAGGAAGTGACTAATAACTACTTACCATTATTTTTCTTTGTGGAAAGACTATCATGTCAAGAAAGCGCAAAGCCTGCAAATCATCATCTTAAAAAGATCATAATTCAAAATTTCATGTTTGTAAAGATTTAAGGAAGACTTATAGATAAACCCTGGCCTAGTTTTATTGGCTTGTTTTTTCTTGTTCTGTTTGGTTGGGTGATAAAGCAGAAATGCAGTTTATAGTATGAAGTAGAGAGAAGTCTTGGAATCACATGTGTAGATCACACTCAGCAGCTCACTGCTCACTTCCAGAATCATTCCCCTTCTGGAGACAAGTGTATTCTCTGATAAACTGCATTGATCATGTCTGGTTTCTGGAAGAGTTTATGTCCTATAAACTATTGTAATTTGCATCAGGCTTCAGTTGATGTTCAGTGGCCAGGAGCACACTAAGTGTATTTGTCCATGCATTATAGCATTTAATCCTCTTAACAATGTGGTAAGTAAATACCACAGGGCGTCATGTTTATGACATCATGTCATCATGTTGATGTCAAGCTTCATCTCACCCTCATTCAAGCCTCCCAATAAGTCCCCAGAGGAAAGTCATGATCCAAAGAATTGGATCTACATTCAAACTGGAATTCTGCATTAAAAATATCCAAGTCTACACCCTGTAGACAGTTGTTCCACCTGAGCTGAGCTATGTCCGACCCATAACTGAATGGCAGGACCTCACTAGTGCTCTGTGAGAAAAGGGCACTAAGGGCAGAGTTGCCCATAACACAGGAAAAAACAGACCTAGATATGGCCAGCCAGAGAATCAGTTTGTCTCACTGGTCCCAACTTTTAAGCTGGACTTCTACTACAGAAATGAATAAAGCATATAAGAAAGGAAATAAATAAATAATAATAATAAATAAATAAATAAATAAATAAATAAATAGCCAGCAATCTCTGGCCACTCCAAACTCTAGCTCGATTCCTGTGAAAAGAATAGAAAGAGTAGATGGACATTTGCCCAGCCTCCTTTGCTACACTCAGAAAACAGCCCAAAGTGTGTTCTGGAAGCTCATCAGTTCTTTTATTGACCTTAATTATGCTGTAGGAAGAAAGCAAAAAGAAAAGAGAGAGAAGACAGACTTCTTTTCCAAAGGGCATGGGTGGGTATCATTGTCACATCACTGCAGCGGAAGAGACTGTCAAAGAGGCGAAACTCAGCAAGGTTACCCTCAATGAAACTGCAGGGTCCAGACACAGACCCAGTGTTCTCTGCTCCAAAACCACCCCTGCACACACACTGAGCTGCATCACTCCGCCTCCCTTGCTTTAAGGTCACTTGGTGAGAGGTGACAAGAAGGACATTTTAAGCAGATGTTGACTTAGGTAGAATGTTATACTTTGTCCATTTTAAAATAGCAGAACTTGCTTCTTCTAAGAACAAGTAGTGATCTTCTGTAGACTGGAAGGTCAGAGAGTGAAAACAAGAAAATCTAACACTGTGCCAGCCCCAGCCTCCTAGAAGAGTGGAATGCTTGCTATGAGTTAAGTCTTCCTTTTCAAAAGTGTAACCCTGTTCATCAACAAGAAGGAGTTTAGTCTATCTGTTATACCCGTGTTATATTTTTATATGTGTTATATCCCTACCTTCTTGTAGGGAGCCAGCCTATTGAACAAAACTGTTATGAGCACCCATCATTAAACAGATACAGTGAATTTTGCAGGGATTCTTAGGCTCCTCACTAGAACAAAGACTCAGCGCATCTCTCACTGACCTGGATGTGCCCATCTGTCTCTTCATCTTCACTACATTCTTCTTTTGTTTCTCTGCAGAAGCCACCCTCTTCCCAGGAGTGGTTTGTTTGAAGGATTGTAAAGGCCATATGCAGATGGATTTGAATTGCTCATCAATAGACTTTAAATATGGATTGCTCATCAATAGGCTTTAATATGGGCCTCTGGGAGGGCATAATGCTGGTTGTCCTTATGCGAGTCAAGGGCATCATTCTGGCTGCAGGTGGCTCTGATTGCAAAAGCCTTCTGATGTGGAGCGGAGAGAGAAGAGAGAGAGAGAGAGAGAGAGAGAGAGAGAGAGAGAGAGAGAGAGAGAGAGAATGGTCTGGGACCTGGAGAAACCTGGATTCTAATGCTGGTGTCTCCACAGAATAGCTACTTAACATACGTGTGCTTTAATTTCCACTCTATAAAGTCCTTGCCCACCCAAAAAGTTTTCGAATAAAGGGTACTCTTTTTACTCTTCCCCTCACTCTCTGACATTTTGATGGGGGTTTCAGCATGGTTCTTAGGCACAGTTAAGGCTGATCCCCAAATAAGCAACGCATACACAAGCCTACTGATATTTTCAGAAATATTAAGTTGTTGGTTTGTTTTCATTTTTATTTTAACCCCAGCCAAACTTTTGGGCCTGGGCAGCCTATGTTAATCTTTTGAGGGAGGAGTGATTCATTTATAGGTAGATGACACTTTTCAGGCAATAAATAACCTCACTTAAAAAGAATGACTAAAATTACCCTCCCAAGACTCTGGGGAGATGATGGTCTGCATACATATGATCTCCTGACAGAAATTGGCACCTGTCACTGTCGTCCCAGAAATGGAACTGTTACATCTGATGGAAGCCAAGCTCAGGCAAGGCAATGACTGTCAGTGCTGCCTCGAGAATGCCCAGGCACTTATGGTCCTTGTAGAGTATTCTGTCCATCCACATGACCATTACACTTCTATTAATACTGTGTCATCTACTTAAGTTCTGACAAGGAGAACAGAACTTCTTGCCCACCTGTGTAAACATGAATAATTGGTATTGGCATCCACTAGCGTCTTGTTTCATAGAACAAACAGACATCTGCTGTCTGTATTATGCAGTCAATACTGGCCTCATATAATATAAAATATGTATAAATCCACACATATATTTGTAAAAAATATGGCACTGCTTCTGGTTTTTGCCACCATAAAAGGTATCCTTAAGTGCTTAATGATAAAATGGCCAACACTTTAAGCATGCTGTAATGAAATTTTGGATGGATGGCCATTTTTCCATCTGACTTCCTTTTTGTTATTTGGTTTTTTATTTTTACCATGGGTAGGTGGGGCACATGCATGCTGTATTACATGTATGGAGATTGGAGGCAATTTTTCCAGGTCTTTCTTTGGGCTACGCTACCAAATAATGACACAGAGACTTCTTTTAATTATGAAAGCTTGGCCTTAGCTTAGGCTTGTTCCAACTAGCTCTTAAAACTAAATTAACCCATTTATATTAATCTGGCATTTGCCACATGCTCTTACCTCCTCAATTTGTACGTGTCTCTGCATCTTGCTCTCCCTGCTGGTAATCCCCTGAACTCTAGATCCCTTTCTGCCTCCGTCACCAATCTTTCTCCCTACTTTGGTATTTTGTGAATTTCAGACATCTCTTCAGGTAAGTGAATCCTCACATCTTCACACAATGTGATCTCCCTAGTTGCTTCTTCTGATTTTTTGCAGGGGTTCTCTTGTTCTGCAGCTGTGTTTAGCAAACTTCCTGAGGATTCTCCTGTCTCTTCTCCAATCTCACTATTGGGATTGCAGGTGTGAGCCACTGTATCTGGCTCTGTTACGTGGTTCCAGGGTTGAACTCAGCTATCAGTCTTGTCAGTAGGCACATTTATCTGAACTTTATCCAGGAACCATCTCCAGCCCTTCTCTACACAGCTCTTCTTTCTTTCATTCTCATGAAGTCATATACTAAAAAAGTTTATTGAGTTTTTTTATGATCTACTTTAGAATTACACATACATTTGATATTGTCATATATTCCAAAATTACTATGAGCTCTGCTGGAAACCAAATTTGTTGTAAATGGGATGTAGCTAACTAAGTATATTTCATTATACTTGTTATATCTTAGATTTTTGGAGTCACTGCTGTCAATGATGTTTAATTCTCCATTTCTGCATTATAAATTTTCTCCATGTTTGAGCTTAAATGCATATTTATGTTTTCAACCAGTTTTATAGAGTCTAGCAGTACAAGGGTGGCATACTGATTATTCTGGCACACTTGCACCTCACTCTCTTTCTCCCTCCTCTGCTCTATCTCTTTCTCATCTTCTCTCTCTCTCTCTCTCCTCTCTCTCTCTCTCTCTCTCACTCTCTTCTCTCTCAGAATTGTCAACTGCCTGGGAATGAAGCATAGATTTATAGAATACTTGCACCAAAACACAGTCATGATGTTATGACAGGATGCTCCCGTTCCTCACTATGTCTCAGGGCATTAGGGATACAGGGTTATTCTCACAAACAAGTCTTTCCCCAGAGCAAGAGATGAGAGACACTTCAGACAAATGCTGCAGAGTGTCTTCTATCGTCTATTCGCGCCATCACATGCCCACAAGCTATTGGTCACAAGGACCAGCCTGGTGCGAGTGTTATGGAGCAATGACCTAGGAATGTGAACAAGTAATATAGAAATCTCTAATATCAGGATACTTGCTTTTAATGCCAAAATTAAACTCCTGATAGCACACACTTTTACCTGGGGCGTATTGCTGCGCCTATTTTATAGAATTTGAATAATAGAAAAGACAATGAACGATTGACATTCTCAGTCTCTAGCCCCTAACTTTTTGCAATAGATATTATCCTAAGCAACCCAACAAAGTAGAAACTAGGAGATGGTGGAGAAGGAAAAGAGAGGAGTTGGTGTTTCTGGTTGGAAATTAAAAGATTCTTTTTTCGCTTAAAAACATAAATCCTTGGCAGATTATCTCAGCTTCACTTCAGTGGACATTGTCAAGAATTCTACCCCAGTCAAGGCCTTCAATGAATTAAACTGTTTTTGCTTCCTTTTCAGTGATTAGTAGTGGCCACTGACAGACAATATAACCTGTGCTCTCTTGCTAAGAGGTCAGCATGGGGTTTTATGCCACTGACCCATGGCTTGGTTGAATGTGTTGAAGCTCCTCGGGGATTTCTGCATGTGTAAGAATCAAGACTACCATAAATAGAATGCACAGAGACCTATGTGGGAAATGTAGCCTTCCCAAATGGCTCTCTCAAACCACTTCTTCCAACGAGTAAGTGGTGAGGCTGAAATAGTCCGGCACCCTATAGGGAGATCTCCCACTGAACTGAGCTCTCCAGCAGTACATCTAACCAAAGCTGAGTGCCAGGGCCAACTATCTCCATGTTAACTGTTAGAAGTAATCATGACATGGCACAGAACAGAGCATGTGTGAGGACTAAAGTTCAAGTGGATGAATATTGTTGACAAGTTGAAGAAGCCATTGAAGGGAAGAAAGGGTATCTGATAGGCTTGGATTTTAACATCAGCACCACCAAGTTTGAGAGTGACCTGGTAGGTCATTTCAGTCCCTCTGTAATCCCGATGCCTACCTAAAAACAAGGAGTGTTTGAGAATTGGATACATCTGGGGATGTGAAGCCCCTGGCAAAATCCTTGGTGCAGGGTGAGCACTGAGCAAACGTCAGCTTCCCATGCCGTCCCCACTCTGCGGCTATATGCCAGAGAAGGAGTTTTAAATGACAACATTGGTGCAGCTGCAAAGGGAAGACAGTAGCCAACACGTACATTTGCACTGCTCTCCAGCCAGTCAACAGCCCTGGGATGGGAGCAGAAAGGCTGCATTGATCACAAGCCCAAGACAACTTGCCCAGGATTTTCTATAAATACCTACAGAGAGGTGTAGGAATATGACGCGCTGGAGAAGAAATTGTCATTTAACTGAAAGGCCAGCCAGCTGGCTTGGGTTGTTCAGGATGGCAGAGCCCCTAAAATGAATAAAACATCTAGATCTACATGCCCAGCACCAAGCTCTGCCCCCACTTCGCCGATGACAGGTACAGCTTCACCTGAAGCATGTTTTCCCAGTGTCACATTCCCTGAGAGCACATGGCTACTCTGGACTCATCACCTTTCTGGGGTTGTTCTTTGAGCCTGTTTTAGAATGGTCTCTGCCTCCATGACCCTCCTTTTTAGATTTGTTTACCAAATACTGAATTTTTTCATCAACTTCCTCCGCTGGGTTTGGTTGCTGCATTGGTGTGCTAGTGCTCCTGTAAGGACACAACAGACAAGGAGTTTAAACAGCAAAGATATTTCTCACAGCTCTGAGTGCCGAAGTTGAAGTCTCAGCAGGACTGCAATCCTTCTCGCCCTGTCCTTTCATGGCATCGTTCTCTCTCTCTCTCTCTCTCTCTCTCTCTCTCTCTCTCTCCCTCCTCCCTCCTCTCTCTCTCTCTCCCTCTCTCTTCTCCTCTCCTCTCTCTCTCTCCTCTCTCTCTCTCTCTCTCTCTCTCTCTCTCTCTCTTTCTCTCTCTCTCTCGTCTCTCTCTCTCTCTCTCTCTCTGTGTGTGTGTGTGTGTGTGTGTTTCTCTGTGTCTGTGTATGAGAGAAAGAGAGCGAGAGCTCTCTTATCACGTGGACCCTGAGCAGAGGTCCCTTCAGGCCAGTAGTCACATCCCTCTGACTTCTAATGCTTCTTACCTTTCGCTGCACACAGTCTCCAAAAACAGGGCTTTTGATGAATTTTTGTAGGCCATGGCATTGTCCTCAAGTCACTTTTCCCTTAATTTACTCCTTTCCCTCACTGGGGCTTGAACCCCAGTTCCATGGCAATAAGCAAGCACTGAATTACATCCCCAGCTCCTCTTACCTGTCAGTTTGACACACGGTCTTGCTATATTGCCCAGGCTGGCCTTGAACGGTGATCTTCCTACCTTAGCCTCCCCAGTACCTGGGATTACAGGCTTGTGCCAAGACCTGGCTGTCTTAACTTAGTCTCCATCAGATCTACTCTTGCTGATATTTGCCTAGCTTTGCACAAGTTACAAAGAAGTTCTCCTAGCTCGTCTCTTTTCCTTTAGGCGCTACTCTGCAGAAGAAGCAGTTAAGAAGAATCCCAGAACCTGTCTGTGACAGCGTTAGGTTACTTAGTAAAGGGGAGTCAAGGTTCCTGATCAGCTGACCCTGAGCAGAGCTTGTCCTCCTCGGTCCAGTCTGACCTCGTGAGCCCTTGACATTGGAGGACAGAGGCAGCAGAGTCAGATAAGGACACGTGTTGATGGAAGTAGAACTGTTGCCCACGCTGAAGATGGGCACCATGAGCCTAAGACTGTGGGAGGCCCCCAGAAGCTGGAGAAACAAGGGACTGATTCTCCCCTTGAGCCCCAGAAGGCATTGTCGCCACTTGCTGATGTCTTCAGTGCACCCAGTAGGACCCACGTCAGACTTCTGATCATTAGCCAGCAAATGTAAGTCATTTTAAGTCACCAAATTTTTGGTGATAAATTATTGCAATAGAAAATCATACAGGGCTATGAGAGAGAGGTGAGAAGGACCTGTCTAACTGTATGTAGAAATGTGTCAGGCCTAGAGCTAGGGCACTAACACGTGTTATCTCTTAACCTATTGAGGAAGGTGTTATATGTCGCAGAGGTTGAAAATCTGAAATTCAGGGTATACATAACTTTCCAGAATTTCATATGCAAGCTGGAGTTGTCTACAGAGGTGGCCAATAGGAAAGAGTGATTGGTGCCTACATCTCAGTCCAGGCCTGCTCCTGTGTAACTTTGGACAGAGCACTTCAACCCTCTAAGCCTCGACTTGGTCAACTGTGGAAATTGTAGAGAAAAGTAATGTTTATGAGATTTTTATGAAAAGTAAAAAGGGGAAATATCAAAGAACGTTACAAACTAGAAAATGCTTATCTGACAGAAAGTCATATCCAGCTGCCTCATCCTGGAACATCTCTTTGAGGTTTTGCTTTGTGAGATGTGGTTTCTGTGTAGCCTACACAGGCCTCGAACTCACAATCCTCTAGTCTCAACCTCCCAGTGCTGGGACAGCAGGGATGCACCCCCACACCAACTTGAAGTCTGCATCTAATCTGTGATCCCATATCAAGGGGGCTTCAGTGGTCTCTTTGGATCACAGCTGGACCTTGCTGATGGATGTCAGCATTTATGGTTGAGTAAATCTCTGGCAGTGGAGGCCTTTGAGGTCTAGAAACATGGATGGAGTTTATTTGATCGCTTCAGAGGCTGAGAAATCCCAGTGTGGTGGTATGAAGGCTTAGGCAAACCATTCATCATCACTGTAATCTTTGGTAACATTGTAACATTTTGTACTCTAGTGGTTAAAACAAGATTTTTTTAAACTAAGGGTTGTATTCATTTACAATGAACAATTAAATCTTAATATCTGAGATTCTAATAAGTTTTTTTTAGACCACTGGCTTTTAGAAAATAAACTCTAGCCCAAATTATTTAAATTACCATACAATTTTAATGCTTGCCCCTAAATTAATGAATAGATCTTGCAAGTCAATTGGAATGAGACCATTGGTAAAGAGAAATAGCAATGCTAATTATTTGGTGATGTTGGTTTTATTTGGGTAACTCTAATTTCCCTGATAATGCTCAATTTCTATAAACACACATAAACCACTTAGGGTAAATCCACATCATTATCACATTTGGGAATTATCTGATCTTCAATTATAAATAAGCTAGTCTACCAGTTGTGTGTTTCTCCTCCATGGTGTGACTACAGTATTAATCAGAGGGGTTTATAGTGATGCATGCCTCAAGCATACGTTGATGCCACTCATGGTACGTGGGTACAGCTATGAGGAGATGGGAAAGACAGACATGGCCCTGCCCTGTTGAAGCCAGCAGCCTGGTGGCACAGATAAGATACATGACAACAGAGTATTACTGCTTGGAAAGCACAAAGCCTCTGAGTCAAGCTTCACACAAGCTTTATATTTTCTCGGTTGCTCACATAACATTTTTCATGAATTTCATAGGAAAGAATTTTTAAAAGACATAATAGCTTTACATATATAATCTATGATCATTGAATTAATCCTTTAATTAATTTCATTTTGCAAAGCTGAAGAGCCCCTTTCTGGAGGTCACTTAATCCATCCCAGAGTCTCGTCACATATTGCTATGGAAACTAGCCTGGATACAGAGGGTTGAACATAATGGTTAAATTCTCAGAAGTCATTAGTTGGATCTGGTCGCTGTCTGCTGTGTGCCAGCCCTATGACCAGGAGTAAACTCTGCTCCTTCTCAGATTCATTTCCTCCTATTGGTTCACCCACCTGGTCACACTTGCACAGGTGGCATCAGCAATATTTAAAGCTCATGGACCAGCTGAGCGTTTTCTTTCTTTCTTTCTTTTTCTTTCTTTCTTTCTTCCTTTCTTTCTTTCTTTCTTTCTTTTTTTAATCATCATTAAACGAGTATTTTTGCCAGGAATTTTCTTTCAGTATTCATCTTTTAGTAGTCTATTAACAGCAAATTTTCTAATATTACACACACACACACACACACACACACACACACACACACATACACACACATACATCTTTAGATTCTTGTAAACAATTTTATACCTAAGACCTAAAGATGTTTTCATTAATTGAATCTTAATATTGGCTATCTGTTATATATTGCATAGGAGTATCATAAAAACAGAATAAAAATAAAATTCTAATTTATTCCCTTTAAAGCAAATATTCTTTTAAGTATAACTCTTTTGCTGTCATTAATACTTGCACTTTGTGGCCACTTAGAAATTTCTCCAGTACTTCAACATTACTGGGTCCTGAAACAAATTATATTAAGAAGTCTTGCCTTTTTTTACTTTCTGATTTTATATATATATATATATATATATATATATATATATATATACATATATATATATATATATATTCCCCTAAAGTTATATTGGAAATGTATTACCTTTGGTTCATTATCCTGCAGCTTTGTCGTAGGCATGATAAAATAATCCAGGCAAGTCTTCTTATCTCACAGTGACACAGAGCCCTGTCCGAAATGGAGAATGAACAAGGGGACATCTTTCACCATCACAGTTAAGAACAGATTTTTGTAAAGCTTTTGTACTTTTTGTGTTTAAGTCACTTTTTTTCTAGAGACTGTCCTTAATTTTTATTTTGAAAGAAATAAATTTGCTTTTCTTTTTGAAAGAACACATTTTGATCCTCTAGCTAAGAGGTAAGAAACATAAGGAGGGTAATTATAATGGGATTTAAATAATTCACTTAACATTTCTTTGCCAATAAAATAGAGCATGTTCTCTTGGGCTTTTTTAAAATAAACTCTACAATATGTCTTTCAATTTACTAATATTACTTTTAAAAACACGCAGCACCGGCAACCTACTGCTCCAAAGCTATTGATTCCCAACAACAGATCTGGCAACCGCTCAAAACAAATGGCCTTTCAGATTTTCAAATACATCTGAATGACTGCTGATGACTCCCCAAATCAGGTCAGATGCAGTGTCTCTGCAGAAACATTTGCCAGGGGTACTGCGTGTTCAGATGAGGGCTTCTTTTGTGTCTCATAGTCAGCTTCATTTATTTACCAGCCCGCTAAATTTTTCATTCTGAACAGCAAAATCTCCCTTTATGAACCATGAGGTCTTTATTAATTAAACAGAGTAGTCAGCTGGACTGATTTATTCTCCATCCTTAGTTGAATTGCCCAACACGCAAATCAGGGGGAAGTATTTCTAATACTAGAATGTTCTCCAAGCAAGTAAATCTAGGATTATCTCATCATACTGATTATGTCAAAGAGCATTAACCACAGTGCTCACTAAGACATAAAACTGAATGGTGGACTCAAGCCTGGCTCCACTCCAGCACTACAGGCAGAATTCCAAGGTGTTCTTGCACTAATCAAAAAGCTCTAATTATCAATAAAACTAGATGTGATCATTTCTTGAATGTGTGTTCTTTGTCAGGCCCTTTACACACACCACCTGGGCCTCAGAAGTTCTGTCTCATGGGTTCTGATCATTTTGTATTCTTTTGTTTCCAAAGATCCAATTGTAGACTTTGAGGCACCAAAGCCTTTCTTTGTTGCATTGGTTTTATTTTTCCAGTAAACAGTTACAGGTATTACATGTTTGGTATTTAGAGATGTGTGTGCAGGTAGGGTTTGGTGGTGGTGGTGGTGGTATGTGTGTGTGTGTGTATTTCTTTACCAATGAAATCAAGCTATTATTTTAGGCATCTATCTTTGCCGAAAAGTATATTATAAACAGAAGATTAGTCAAACAAATATAAATTACAGTGTGTAAAATATAAGTTACAGTGTGACCTTTGAGTGAGGTCATATTTTGCATTAAAGTCTTGATGATTCTTGGGAGTTTCCCTTGCACCAAGTTTCTACCTGACCCTGAAATGACCCCCATTGGGACATCTCTTTCATTGCTCTCCTCCTCTAATCCCCCAACCTGATCCCTCATGTTCCAATCCCCACCCCCCCAGTTTACCCAGGAGTATTGGAGAAATTATTTGGCCACTACACGTAGTTAAAAGGATATTTATTTAATGGCGAAACTCACAAATTAAGTAATGGGTAGGTCGCAGGGTCTGGGAAGGTGTAATGCAGTCCAGCGGTGTTCTCCGGAGCTCTACACAGTCAATCTGCACTGGTCAGCGTCCCGGCACGAGAGAGTGCCCAGAGCAAGCGCTGGCCCATCCAGCTCTCGGGTCCCAGGCGCCTCCCCTCGCCCGCCTCGTAGGCGTGACAGTTGCCAGAGTCTCAATGGGGGTTGGAACTTCCATAACCAAGCTGGAATGGCTACCCACTACATCTCCCCTTTTTGTCTAAATAAGAAGGTTCTAAACTAATACAAGACTATATACAAAGGAATGGTTATCAAATATTGTCCAGAAATAATGAGAGATAATGACCTAGATAAGATGTAACTACAACCAATGCAAACAATATCAAGCAAGAAAACACATACTAAAATCCAGAGAAGTATAGAGCATAGTAAACAGCATGTTATAAAGATCATTCAAAGGTGTCCTATCCTAAAGAACCTGAACCTAATACTTAATAATGTTCTATCTAAGATATTATATATACTAAGTTGTAACTATAACTGCTAGTCTTCAATCCCATCAAAGACCTGAGAAGGAACATAATGGTACCTGAGAAATGGTAAGACGGATGCAAGCAACTTTCGGGAATCTTGCAAGAGTAGACCAAGACAGCTGGCAGCCTGGACAGTCACCTAATGTTTCTCAGCATTGTTGTGCATTCAAATTGGCTACAGGCCTAGAGTATCTGACAGACCATTTTCAGAAGCAGGATTTGAAGACCATCTTACCCTGTCTTGGCAGAGTACAGTGGTCGCTTTCCTTGTGTCCCGCTTGTCCAGAAAGGACAGCATTGCATTTGTACTGTCAGCCGTCAAGGCAAGGGCAGTTCTTTGCCCAGTAGGCATTTTGTGCCAAAAAAGACAAACTTCCAAATGGAAATGTCTTAGAAGCCAACATTCTCTCGGGATCGATTGGTGCAGCCAGGAGCAATTGTGTCTCACATCAACAGAATTTAAGTTATTTAAATGCCATATTCTCTAGGTCTATGAAGTGTTTGAAGATTACCTATCTATCTGAAATATATCTATGTATACCTAGAAGACTTAACTAACATGGCTACAAATATGATTATCATAGATGACTGATTATTAATCTATTTTTAATCATCATTACAATTTTAAATGAGTTATAACATAATACCTCAAACAAGAATAGAAATATATATATATATACAGTATAAAAAAATTAACTTCAAGTTTGTATCAATGAAACTTAAAACTTTTATACCAAATGTAAAACATTTTAAAACAAGTTGTTCTTTAAAAGTAGGTTCATTAATCTACCCTTTTATCTTATCATCTCCATATCCTCCTATATATCATATCCCCTTTTGTTTTTTTAGAAAGAGATCACATTTATAATCAACCTGTTTTAAATAAAAATATTGGTTTTTCTCTGTCCCACACCAGAGGGCTCTTCTGATTTGGGACACAAGAATCCTTAACCATTTTTTTTTTTTTAAAGCAATATGTCTGGGTTTAGAGGGGGAGTGAGCCAATTCCACTCTAAAGCCAGTTTGGTATATTTGGGAATTTGGGCGTAGCATCTCTTACTACTTCCTGCTGGAGGGGGCGCTGTATCTTATGGGGACGCAAAGAAAATTTTAGACCTATGGGGTAGTCCGTGAGGCTGTATTGTGTGAACCAGTTGCCTTGAAATAGATCTGGATGTTGGATCATCTGGGCCATGGTGTCATCGAGTCCTTTCAGGGGGTCTTGGCTGGTGAAACCTGATGTATCTTAATCTGGAACAAGTCCACAGCCTCTGGCTTTCTGTGGAAACAAAAGCAGAACCTCTTTTCCAAAGTAACATATCCTTATATCCAAATTTTGAAGTCAAGGTACCTTTAAAATATACATTTTGGCATAACTCAACAGGTTTTGTAATCAAATGTTTTCTTTAGTTATGAATATCAAAGAGAACATAATCCAGATTCTCTGTGTGGTAGCCATCTTTATGTGGCTTATGTTTTATATTACCTTGAGCCTTGAGCCTATTGCTTTAAACTGTACCATTGTAAGCCTGAAACGGCGCTGTGGCTGCTGGCTCCGCCCACTTCAGCTTCCAACATGGCAGTGGTACGTTTTCCGCCAGCTCTGGGAGTCATCAAGTCTCAGAAATAGTGGGTCTAAGCTTTTATCAAAGCAGCGTGTAGCCAGAAACCTCTTTTTTTTTTAAAAATACTAGTAAAGACTAAATCTACACACAGCTTAATTTGCCGCTGGCAGATGCCTCATTTCCGCCATACTGCCGGTCAAACGCACCCGCCAGGAACCCGCAGTGTTCAAACTTGCGTTTTGCGGCGTCTAGCTGCCAGTATGAGACAAGAAGCAGGAACCTGGTTTTTGGCTCTGTTTAGAATTGGTTATTAAATATTCTCAGGTTTAAGGTGGAAACTCGAGCCGTTGGGCGCCATTTGTAGCTGGAGGGCTTCTCTCCAGGTTCCCCAAGCCCCAGTCCACAATCCACTTATAAAATAATCACTCAGACGCTTATATCACTTATAAACTGTATGGCCATGGCAGGCTTCCTGCTAACTGTTCTTTTTATCTTAAATTAACCCATTTCTTATAAATCTATACTTGCCAACGTGGCTGGTGGCTTCCCGGCGTCTTCACATGCTGTTTTTCCTGGCGGTGGCTGCAGTGTCCTCAGGTCTTTTTGTTGCTATATTTGTGGTCATTGATCAGTGTTTATTTAACTAGATGATATAGTCGTAATTTTTCCTCAGTTATGATAAAAGATAAGTTAGCTATAAAACCTTAACACAAATATAAGATAGATAGGACATCTTCTTTAATATTGTAACTATAATTCTTGCTCGGTAATTGTTTTGTTATATGTAATTTTACCATGTTAAAGTTAAAACCTTCCTTTTTAAAAAAAGAAGAAAGGGGAAGTGCTGTGGATATCACTCTATGTAAATAAAACACTGATGGCCAATGACCAGGCAGGAAGTATAGGCGGGACAGAGAGAGAGAGAATTGGGGAAACAGGAAGAAGGAGGAGAGAGACTGCAGCCACCGCCAGGAGAAGAGCATGTAGAGATGCCGGTAAGCCACCAGCCACGTGGCAAGCTATAGATTTATAAAAATGGGTTAATTTAAGATAAAAGAACAGTTAGCAAGAAGCCTGCCATGGCCATACAGTTTATAAGTGATATAAGCGTCTGAGTGATTATTTTATAAGTGGATTGTGGGACTGCGGGCTTGGGGAACCTGGAGAGAAGCCCTCCAGCAACACAGGAGATTTCTTCTATTTCCCTTCCCAGGGAAATCCATGTGTCTTTTTGGGCCTCCTTGTTACCTAACCTCTCTGGAGCTGTGGATTGTAGCATGGTTCTCCTTTACTTTATAGATAATAATCACTTATGAGTGAGTACATACATGTTTGTCTTTCTGGGACTGGGTTACCTCACTCAGGATGATTTTTTTCAAATTCCATCTACAAGGATGACCCCAGCTAAGACTACTAGCAATAGTGGATAGGTAGCCTAAACAGGCCATCTCCTGTGATCAGATTGGTGACTACCTCATTGTCATCAGAGAGCCTTTGTCCAGTAACTGATGGAAGCACATGCAGAGATTCACAGCCAAGCACTGGGCCCAGCTCTGGGAATCCTGTTGAAGAGAGGGAGGAAGGATTATACGAGCCAGGTCATCACAAGGGAACCCACAAGACAACTAACCCAGGCTCATAGGAGCTCACAGACACTGGACCGATACCTAAGGAGACCACATGGACCAACCTAGGCCCTCTACATATGTGTGACAGTTGTATAGCTTGGTCCACTTGTGAGAACCTAGGGCCTATCCCTGATGCTTTTGGGAACCTATTCCTCATACTGGGTTGCCTTACCAAGCCCTAATATGAGGGGAGGAGATTAGTCCTACCTCCAGTTGATATGCTGTGCTTTGTTGACACCCATGGGAGCCTGCCTTTGCTGAACAGTAACAGAGGAGGAGTAGATTTGTGAATCTGGAGGGGGAGCACAGAGGGGAAACTGCAGTAAGGGTATAAAATAAATGAATAAATTTAATTTTAAAAAGTGTTGATGAAGGTTATTAGCAAGAACAGACTTCAGGTAGAACTTTCTAATATCAGTTGCAGAGAGTTAGTAACTATATCTTTTCTTAAACATTTTGCTTTTATTTACTCTGTGTTACCAACTTACCAAGGTCTATTTGGTTACATAGTTAATATTTCAAGGATGAGAGTATCACTTGTAAAATGTCAAATAGCAAAGCATGTACCTGAACTTATTCTGCAGATAATTATTCTTGGTTTTCTTACTTCCTACTCCCCCCATTCAAGTAACATTATAAGGGAAGAAGTAGTTAAAATAATTTAAATGACACTCTCTGAACTGCACCAATACATTGTAACTGTCTGTGCTGGTAAACAGTGAGTCTCTAGATACTGAGACTGCCAAACCCACAAAGCAGCGTTCCCAGCACACTCCTTTCAAACATGCACTCTGTGCAGCCTGTCCGTCTCACCTTGCAGGGGTGCTCCAGCCCTGGTTACACTCCTTAATGTTTCTTTACCAGTGCTTTCAGTTTAGGCCCCAAAAAAGGCCTTGAAATGAAATGAGTCGGGGCTAAGCTGATGCTCTACTAAGGCGAGCCTTTCATGAGAAATCCCTTTAAACCATTTTAAAAGAGTGGTAATATTTGCTGAGAGAGAATAATGATTCCTTTTTAAGGTTTTATTATTGTTGATAATTTCAGACATGCCTACAGTGTGCTTTGATCAAATCCGTTCCCCCATTCCTCCCAATCCTCCCTCACCCACCCATTCTCCCAACTTCATGTGCTCTTTTTTATCCCCCCCCCACCGCCCAAGCTCACTAAGTCTATTTAGCACTCTGTACATGCATGTAGTACAGTCCACTGGAGTGTGGGTGGCCTCTCAGGAGCCAAATCCCTGAAAAAAAATAAAGAAACTGACTCTGCCCTTCCCCACAGCCATCAGGTGCCAGGAGCTCCTCGGCTAGGTGGGACTTCACGTACTTCTCCTGGCTAGGCAGGGATTTCAGCTGGCCTGATCTTGTGCAGGTCCTGTGCATGCTGTCACAGCTCCTGTGACTTCATGAGTGCAACAGCTCTGTCATATCCAGCCAGTACTTTCCCACTGCAGACATTCACTGCCTGTGACTCTTTCTGTCCTCTCTTCCCCAATGATCCCTGCACCCTGTCGAGTGGGGGATGACGTCCCATTTAGAGCTGGGCACAGAGCTCTCCACAGACTCTTATTGTCTGCATGTCAAGCTGTTGTGGATTTCTGTATTCATCACCTGATGAGGGTTGAGAGATGTGCTGATACATGGATATGAAGATAAGACTTTAGGGGGCAGTTTTATCACTATGTCCATTTAGCAGAATAAGTAGAAGGTTCTTCTCTCTACAGCCTCTGACCCAGACAGCATGAGTTTTTAGCCCCATAGGCAGTACCAGGCATGAGTCCCATCTTATGGAACAAGCTTTAAATCCAACCAGTGACTGGTCACTCCTGTAACACCGTGTCACCAGCATGTGGATCTTGGCAGACCTGTCATTGTAGTCCAGGGTTCGTGGCTGGGTAGGACTGTTGATGACTCTCTCTCCTGGCAGCATGCATCAAACCTTCCAGCACTATGAAAGCTAGCCAGTTAGGGAAGAAGCTTCCAGGTTGGTACCAGCTTGATTTCTCCATGTCCTATGACTCAAGTACATAGTGTCTTCAGCAGTAGGGTCTTACTATCAAGTTCTGGAGGGAAAACAAGAGCAATAGCTCCAGCCTGTAATTTTTTTGGGGGCTATATGGAACCCCACTTACCAACAACTCAAAAGTAAGTCACTGGTACCTGACACTGGGCTTTTTATTTGAAAGTCTATTATGTACAAGATTGGCATTATCCCCCCAGTGATAAGGTAACATAATTTAAACACCTTTTATATATGAATGTATTTTAGGAACCGTCTACAATAATAGGTTTCATGTGGTTTTTCATTGATCTTTAGTATTAGTTATCCCTCACCATACTTCTCTCAGCACACTCACTCTGGAAACTATGAAGAAACCTGGGCCTTGTCACCTCCACATTGACTCTTAAACTACTTGAAGTCCTTTACCCCATGGTGAAACTATTAGTAATCTACTCTTATGGAAAGATAAATTCATTAATGTCTCTCCAACCCCAGCCCACCACTCTAAGGGGCTGGGCATACGGTAGTAGACGTGGAAGAATCATCCAGCTAGAAGCTAAGTCAGGGTAGGAAATCTGAGACACACATCCACTGGGTGGGAGTGTGGTTGGTGGCACTCTGCCACCCCCTAAATGTACCTCTTACCCTAGTACCCCTTCCCCATCTCTGCTCTGCTCTCTTCTTCCCACAGTGCTCTTCAGGACTAGTCATTTGTTCTGAGAATGCATCAGGCACCACAAATACAGAGATAAAAAACAGTTCCTGCCCATCAGGGAGCTTTCCGAGCAGCAGGGAGGCTGACAATAGACATGCATTTATAATGTAGAAAAATTAGAGCGAAGACTATGGGTTCAGATGGGAGGAATCTTAAGGAGAATTTGCTTCTTTGGAGTTAGTGTGAGGTACCTCCCAAAAGAGGAGAAATGTGGCCCAGAATCGTACTGTGGAATGTGTTTGACCCAGAATCGGTTAGAACCTAGTGTTTCACCCACAAGTGACAGTGTATGCTTGGTCATTTAGAAAGGTCCCTGGGCTGGAGTGGAGAATGAACTAGGAGAGAAATAGAACCGAAACAGAAGCTCTTTCAGTGTACAAGACTATTAACATTGGAAAAGGAAGAGAGGAGACAGACTCCAGAGATGAGGCTCACAGCTAGAGCCATAGGACATGCTCACAGACACCATCGGGTGAGGAAAAGGGAGTTTGAGGTGATACTATTCCTCTGCATTCATGGTTACAAAAGACCCTTAAGACATCTCCAGGATCCAGTTCTAACTGCTTCCTGTCCCCCAATCAGTACTTGTTTGCCTGGGTAGAAAGACAGTCTTTCACATTCTAATCGGCGCTCCTTGTTCTTCTCCAGTCATGTGACACAGACCACATCCTGGATCCATCCCATGATGAGTGTCCTGAACCTGTCCTGCTCAGAGGAGAATGAAGAGAACTGTCCCAGAGAGCTAACAGACCAGAAAAGCTGATGGCCTTCCATGGGAAACGGCACTTCCGAGTCTTCCGGCCTTTCAGTCCGTGTGCACAAACCAGACACAAGACACACACACCGTGAGAAACGGGAATCCAGCATATTCTCCCCGGCGGGGTGTCAAGTTGAAACTGTGCTGTTGCTGTGTACATGTTAAGATCAGCTGTCACTGCACTAGTTCTTTGAAAATAATGTAGTTGCATTTGTTGAAGTCATATATAATTAGATTTTATATGCATATAACTTTTCATATATAATTAGGTCTATATAACTTAGTATGTAGGTCATTGTTTGGTATTAGATGCAATGGTTTTTTATACAAAACTTTATCTTGGAAACTTATAGGAACATAGGGAACTACTTTTCTGATAATCCCCCTCTCTAATCACAGTTTAGGAGCGTGATCTGAGAAAGCCTGGGTGGGGAATGCTATACAGCTACCCCATTAGCTGCTAAATACAACTTTTTTTTTAACAGATATATCATAGGACACAATCTAACTTGCATCATTAGGAGATCTCTATCATTTATAAAATGCTTTCAAACCCCATTTTATTTAAACCAAAGAGCATGGTTATAGGGCTGATCTATTGACCATTTTCATTTCATGTCTTCAGCTGGAGAAACAGTGGTTCAGAGAGACAGAGCGTCCTGTCCCAGGGCCCAGACTAACACCTCATCTTCTGATCCATGTCCAGTCCCCTTCGCCCCGCTCCCTACTGTCCTCACAGAGGGAGGGTGCAGTCCAACAGAGCACCTTCATTCTGTTGATGCAGCTGGGTCCACAGCTGTGCATTCCACAGCAAGCCAGAGGACACCTCAGAGCCAATCATGGCCTCTTCATAACCCCACTCTTCTCCTTCCGTGGGCCCACCCCTCATCACCCCAACTGCTCACCAACTGCTCTGTGACCTTTCAGCAGCTTTGTCCCATGGCTTGCCATGCTTGGTACCGTTGCCAGTAGGAGCATCTAAGGAGAGCTGATAGAAATAAAGGTATCTTTTAAAGTACTGCCAGGCTGCTTGTAACAGATTGAAGACCTGGAGCCAAGGGAAGCAGCCCAGCATTGCTTAGGCAAGCCTCGCACTCCCGAGAACACGGTGTAAGAGTCTTCACATAAAGGCACTTTCTAAATGAGTCACCGAGTTCCTACACTCAGTTAGCTCCTGTGTCAGCATCAGGCACTGGCTCCTACGTCTTCTACTGAGTTTTACCTGGTACTTGGAATGTATATGGAGACTGCGTATGGGCATTGTGCTCACCCATACATTCAAGATTCAGGATTTGAGTTGAATAGGATTCCTACTTTATGTCTTGAGGACAAACATAAAGTCAGTCAAATACAGACTGACAAGGAGTTATTAACTCTGAGAAAGACAGAATGGCTGGAGCAAATGTACCCCCGTCCTCATTGCTGTCTGGATACTAGGAAGCTTCAGAGGGGATAGTTCTGAGAGCCATCCCAGAGGGAGCTGTTCCCTGTTGTCTCTGGGAGGTGAATGGGCACTCACACAATCTTAAAAGAGAGTACCTATGCTGTGAAAGGCAGACTCCTTTCAGGAGTGGGGAGCTTCCTCTTTTGTTTATAAGGAAAGCTAAGATGGGACCCTGAAGCATGCAGTCTCTAGTCTGTATGTGTTCATGTATGTGTGGGACTCACCACCTCTCTGCTGCTTGTATCGATTCCCTCCCTGTGTCTGTCAATACATAATCAAAACCAATAAAACTCATAGTGCTATTTGTGGAGCACCCTACATTGCAATGTACAATGAACTGTCTTCTTTGGGGAGGTATTTGAGGTAGCTTCTTCCTGTGTATCCCCCTGCCTCAGCCTCCAAGCAGTGGGATTTCAGCACCAAGTATCTTCTTAAAGCCACCTGTAAATGGAGAAACTTAGATTCCCCCACTTTGTGTAGAAGCCTAGGTTGAGAGAGAAGTGGCCATTGCCCAAGGGTCCCAGCATGCCTGTGTGGTGATACTGGACCTCAAAGCAAGTCTTTGATTGCAGGGCTTCTTTAAACCAGCAAGCAGAGCAATTGGATTTAGTCAGCTCTGCAAGGCTCCAGCACCCAATCATGAGGGACTTCCTAGTTCAGTTCGTCAGAGAATCCCCCAGGAGCAAAAAGCACTCCACAGGTTCTGATGCATCCGAGCTTCTCATGGGAACGAATGCTAAGGAGGCTCAGCCTCGAATTAGCTGAGTCAGATAAACACTCACTGAGACTCCTCCCTCTTTAGTCTCAATCAGAGACGGATGCTGGGAGAATCTCTGGAGGGCTCAGCATGAATGCTTTTCTGATATGGATAGAACCCTGAGTTACTTTTGGGGAAGTTGATATTCTATAACTTAAATTAGCCCTATCACTGGGGTCATCCATCAGACATGCTTCTCCACTGACTTCCCCCCTCAGATTCTGGGCCATAGGAACAATATGATGGCATCCCTCCCAGTGCATGCTTTAGTGGCACTGGCCGTCAGTGGTGCTCCAAGTGTCACTTTCCTAGAGTGACAAGGAAGGCCTAGCCGTCCTCACTCATTTGTTCCCTCAGAATGCTCATTAGCTTCCAGCAATGTGACCAGCACCAGGGCAAAGTAGGGCACCAGCTAATCGTTTCTTGGGCTGTTTTAGAAATAAAATGATTTTGAAAGTCAGAATTACAGTTACTTTTAAACTTCTGAATTTTACAAATTATTTTCCTTTCAAAAAATGAAAGTACTGTGGAAATAAATTGAGTTAAATAGCCCATCTCGATTTCTGGAATCTGCCATCACCAATATTTCAGTGACTATTTTCACTCAAGGGCAAGCATGCCCCCCCTTAAAAGTTCACCTGTGAGTTAGTATATTATGGTCATCTTTTTATAGCAATATAGGCCCTTCCATTGTGTTCCAAATGTCTGCATAAGCTGCCACCTCAGAACACTTATTGTCTGTGGGTTCAGCAACTTATAAATAAAGCTTAGGCTGTTTTAAGTTCCTTCCTGTAATAGCGTCACAGTGAGCATTTGTGTGTTTGTTAAAGCCCTTTCTTCAAGTATCTTTGCACTCAAGTGCTGCTGTCTATAGTGTGGAGACTTGTCAGGGAGCCACTGTAACAGAGTGCAGTCAAGGCTGGGTCACCTGAAGAAGAGCTTCTCTGTCCCTGTCTAAAAGCGTGGGTGTCTTAATCATTAGGGCTCAGTGTTTTAGCATCAGAGACGGCTGCTGTGTATAGGAGAGTCTGTCAGTGAAGAAGTCAGTGTTTCAAACACGTCGCTGTTCTCATTGTTTTCTACTGTATATAGAATGATGATGGGGAATTGCTTCTTCATTAGCATAGAGATCACACTCTTATGCTACATATAATACAAGAGCCTCCACGTCTCCATCCGTGGAACATGGCAATACTTCCTCATGCCTGACACTTCACTCAGCACTCATCAACTAAGCACCTACTGGATGCCTGGCCATCCAAGGTGTACTGATCATTCCGGGTAGCACAGATTCCCAAGTCAAAGAGCTCAGTGTCCTGATATTTCTGCACACACACACACACCACTACTGATTTGTCTTTCTGTATAGGATAAGAAGTTAGGAATTTGTTTCCTAAGAAACCCTTAAATTTGAATAATTCTGGAAAATGTCGACCCCCTCCCACCTTGGCTAGAAAAGGGTAAGAAGGAACGTGCTGGAAGAGGCTCTCCAATAACAAATGAAAGGCAGCTGTCAAAATAGAGAGTCAAATAGCGCACTCATAAAGTGCTTGCACAATCAGAAAATAATATCCTTTTTCTAGGGAGAAATGGGACATTTCTCTATGGTAAGCAAAATGTAACTTTGTGAAGGTCAGCACACTTGACATTTTTACGATACTTACACAGAAAGAACTGAACAAACATTACTACAGCTTTCACAGTCTTGGGTATAATTTTCAAGATGATGAAAGGCACAGAATACGCCTGTGGAATGTAAAGAATTAAACAGAATATGCCTGTGGAACATAACTTAGAAATGTTATACCGAGATGTTTTAGCCATAGCTGTTCACATATAGTATCGTTGTATCAGTAAAATGCTTTTATAAATACTAAATGCAGTGCCAGATTTCCTTATTCCCTTTCCCTCCCCACGCCCCATATGGGGAGTGTGTGTGTGTGTGTGTGTGTGTGTGTGTGTGTGTGTACATGAGCATGTGGAGGCCAGAATGGATGTCGAGTGTCTTCCTCAATCACACTCCCCTTAATTTTTTTTTTTTTGACACATTAGTCTCCCACCAAACCTGGAACTTGTAGATTTAGCTAGGTTGGAAGCCACTAAGCTGCAGGGATCCTCCTGCCTGTGTGTCTCCAGCACTGGGATTATAAGCATGCGGGGGGGGGGGGGGGGGGGGGGGGGGGGGCTTTTCCACATGGATTCTGGGAGACTAAACTGAGGTCCTCTTGCCTCCTCTTTTCTGAGTGAGTCACCCCACAGCCTCTTCATCTGCCTTTCACCTTCAACCTCAGGTGGCTTTTACTAATTCTAAGTTTGATTTTTAGTCTTCCAGGGCAGGCTGGACAATCAGATCAGTAGCTGTGTGGGAACCACCCCTGGGGAAAGAGACATGGTTTCAGCAGTTAAAAGCCCATCACTGCTCTAACAGGGTTGGAGTTGGGTTCCCAGCTCCACATTGGGCAGCTCACAGCCACCTATAACCCAGCTCCAGGGAGACTGGAGTCCTCTGGCCTCTGCCAGTATCCTCACTCACATGACAGAGCCATACATAGACATAATTAAAATTAAAAAATCTTTATGAATGAAATACCTCCCTTGTTCCTATTCACTCCTCACCAAATTCCTCGCTGCCTCCCCACCCTGTTTCCACAACTCATGGTATTCATCAGTTTGTTATGATGTTGTTTCATGGTCTTCCTTAGAAATGAGGCTAATGATGGAGCAAGCTCTGTGGGGGCAGGGACTTAGCCTAATTTACTGCCTTCAGAATACAACATAGTAGATTTCCACATGTGTTTGCTAAATAGTCTGTATAATGTGCCACCCCTAACTAAGACATAGTTTCCAGTTTAGCTCTCTCCCTTTGTGTTCCTTTACTCACTAAGACTCCATGAGCCACACACGGTTAAGTATCAGGGGTGCAATGCAAGACACATGTGACTGTAGCCCTTGAGTAATTTGCATTTTATGCAAAGCACATAAAACTGAAATTAACCAAAGTTTTTTTCACTTATCCCCCCCCCCTTTATCACATATTTAAATAACTAGTACTATTAAAATTCCTTGCCTCAAGAAAAGATGCCATAAAAGAAAACAGACAAAAGTATGATCCTTTAAAGAGTGCCAATATCGTAGCTAGCTGGGAAGATGGACATGATATGCATTCCAATGCGGATCTGAGAGCATTGACCGATGAAGATAGGCTTTCCTGTTTGTAGCTAGGAAATGTTCACTCACTGGCTGTGAGGGACTCAGAGAGGGACAGCTGGACCTCATCCCCCATGCAAACTTTCAAGGAACAAAGAAACCCATTGATGTGTCTTAAGGAGCAGAAGAAAAAAACTGCTTCGCACTGTCTTCTTGGAAAAGATAGCATGGTGTGGCTGGGCACTCGAAGATCCGGGAAATTTCAGCAAACTTCCTCCTGACTGATTTTCCATGAACCCAAAAGGATTGCAGGAGCAGAAAACACTGGGTCTGGATGAGCTTCTTCCACCCTAGCCACATGGCTTCTCAGTGAAGCAACTTTGGACAAATAAGTGTTATTGGCACTTTTACCCAAAACTCTGGAAGTTAAGTAAGTTAATTTGGAGGCACTATATTTTAAAATCCTGCCACTGTCCACCATTACAATCTGCTTTTGTTTTAAAATGTCTCTATCATGCTGGGTGGTGGTCGCACATGCCTTTAATCCCAGCAATTTGGAGGCAGAGGCAGGCGGATTTCTGAGTTCAAGTCCAGCCTGGTCTGGGGAGTGAGTTCCAGGACAGCCAAGGCTACACAAAGAAGCCCTGTTTTGGAAAACAAACAAACAACAAGAAAAGTCTATCTCACTGAATTTGCAATTAACTTAGCCAACACAGAACATATGTCTCACCTGCTACATGCTGGATCTTTAAGTCAAAGTCCACATATAGTTGTTGTTTTATCTCACACTAGATAAAACTCAATCAATACTTACAGAATAAAGTAAAAGGGTTATTTATAACTTTCAAAACCTCTTTGAACTGTTTCCTGCTTCTGGCAGGAAAAGACAGATTGAATAAAAGAAAAAATGAGCTGCATGTCTGTACTAACTAGCTCCACTAAGGTTGGGAATATAATGGATTTAACAAAGAAGTAAGTGTGTGGCCATAAAACTCACAGCTCGGTTGCCATGACGGGTTTTAAAGCACGTACTCAGACAGTGTGGATGTGCCCAAGGTTTTGAAAAGTCACAGTAGATTGACTTCGGTGTGCAAGGGCAGATGATAAACCCTAAAACCAAAAGACAAGGTTGGTGCTTTTCAAGGCAAGTGCAGGCAAACTTGTGTTCTTGTGAGTTAATTAGTCACCTTCCTGAAGAATTGGTTTGGCGCAGAGGAGCCGCGTATCGCCATAGTTACCTGAAATTGCAGAGATCACCCATATATAACTAGCCTCACTGGATTTCCTGACTGTTTTATTTCACAGTGGAGAAATTCACCTTTCATCAGCATTTTTTTTCAAGAAGGAAAAAATTCACAAATTGAGTGGACGATAATGTTTCCTTGGAATATGGACAGTCCAGGCGTGGAGTTTCTGTACAATAACAAATGAAAGGATATTTATAGTCAGATCTATTGGTTTATAGTGAGCAGCCTTGTCATCCAAAAGAGATTCCATGCATTTAATTTAGTGCCAGCTTTAGGTTTTTGTTTGATAATTACACACAAAAGAAAATCTGGTCCCCAATTAAATGCATGAATTACTTATTTAAGTGGTAAAAGCATTTAATATGAGTAACATCTGAAGGAAATAAGAATGTACATACCACACAGTAATATATTTATGTATAGATTATGTGCATGTATGCATGGATATATATACTATTCTTTCTCATTGTATGTGTGTGTGTCTCTCTCTCTCTCATGACATACCTTTGTTTGATCACATTCTCCTCCAAATTTTAAGAGTGCTACTAAGTCTAATTTTCATGTTCATAACAATACTTGAAGCTCACATTTATATAGAATTTAAAAATTAAAATTCATATGCTCTGATGGCCTGGTGAGAGAGGGCAAAGATTTTATTTCACGCATGAAAAACTGAAGTTCATATAATTACATGTCTTTCAAAGGCTTTGCTTGAGTGACTAATTGTTTCAGATTTTCAGAGTGTAGGTTCCAGCTTTAGGCAGGCCAAAGCCAGGAAGGACTCCTGTACTATAGGGGATGAGTCCTAGTTTCCTGCTAGAAAAAAAAAAAAAACAGTAGTGCTTTCTAAGCAAACTTCTCATTTTCCAGGGTGGAGAAAACACTTTTGAAGGTCTCCAGAAGTTCCCCAGGAGCTCCCCTAGAAGGGGGAGGGGCGTTGAAACACAAAGAGAAATAACTGTTTCTTCCCCAACTAAGTTGATAGTTCTTCCCTGGTGCTGGAATTTCCCAAAAAATATCAACGATGGAAAATTGTTTAGCTATTTTGTTGTTAGGTTGTTATGAAAAGTGAGTTCATTATTTTCAGTTACCATGAAGAGAAATGGACTTCTGACAGACACATACTTTCAGGTGAATTTAACACTGCTTAGATACATTTGACCATCACTATAGTCAAGATAAAGACGAATGTTAGCATCTAAAGAGTGCCGTCCCTTGCTCCACACTGTTCCTGTAATTTCTAGAAAAAGTGTCTCCTCCAACTACCATGTAGATCCCACATTTTCCTATTGTGTAAAGTGTATCATAATTTGGTTAGTATTTACTACTGAAGTTCATTAGGTTGTTCCAGTGTGTGTGTGTGTGTGTGTGTGTGTGTGTGTGGTTGCAGAAAGATACTTTTGTAAAAAAGTCTAATGGGTTTTTTGGTTTTTGTTTTGTTTTTTTTGTTTTGTGCATGAACATAAATGTTTATATCTCTAGGTGAAATACCCCTAAAGAATTACTCATCACATGCTGTATTTGTTTTCTATTTCTGCCATTGTAAATTATCACAAGCATAGTGAGTAGACAGTGCAGATTTATATCTTACAGTTCTGCAGGTCAGAAAACAGTGCTGGGAGAAATCCAAGGTATCAGCAGGCTGTGTTCCTTACAGAAGGCTTTGGAGGGAAACTGTTCAGGTTATTGGCAGACTTCAGCTCCCCGTGGGTGCAGAAGTTGGCCGATGACTCCTCTCCTTCACAGCCACAGCTAGTGATGGCCAGGCAAGTTGTCCTCACATCATCTCTGTCTCTGACTCTTTATCTTCTCTGACCTTGCTTTCATCACTACACTATCACACTCTGACCCAACCAGACCCTGACAATCCAGCATAATTTCACCTTCTTAAAGCCTATACCTTAGACACATCTGTAAAGTTTCGGGGGTTTTTTGAGTGTATCATATTCATGACATCTAGAGATTGTAAGTGAGTTTGCTGCCCATCTAGCTTTTCAGAAACTTCCAAGCTGTGTTCTAGAATGGCTACAACCATTTTCATTCCCATTGGTAATATAAGCAAATTCCAGTTGCCCATGTCCTTGTAAGCACTTGGTATTGTCGGTACCTTTTAGCTTAGTCTTTCCATGGGTGTGCACTGGTAGTTCCTATAGTGTGAGCTTGCCTTCTCTCTTCTCCAGACGTGCACTGTGAAGCACAGCCTCCAGTTCAGGGATCTGATGACTGGTCTCTGCAGGCACCTGCACTCATGTACACATCACACACATACACACACACATACACACACACTAAAAATAGCAAAGCACATCCTTAAAGAGAAATACTGGTGCTAAGACACATGACATCTGCAACTTCCATATCAGTCTAATTCCAACATAGTTAGTACTAGGATTTCTGAGTGTGGAGTGACCTCCACCAATGAACCACTAGGCCAGTCAAGTGACAAGTCAAATGAACTCAGGAACATTTTGGAATCACCAAGAAGTAATTTCAAAGGATAGGGAGGGATTATCTACCTGCTGAATCATATAGGTGTATAGATACCACACCAGTGTGGAAGAGTGTGATTTCTGAGATCTAAGGACAGCTGCTCATAGCAGAAATGCTGAAACTTAGCAGGGAGTAGAAATTTTATAGCAAGCTTCTGGAATTCACGTCTGTGTCTGTATAATAAAGCAGCAATCTGGGATCTCTTGAGATTGACTTTCAAATATCTAAAGTTGACAGAAGCCATCCCAGAGAACTTGGAAATCATAATTTTACATGTACCAAAAACCAAGCAGGAAATAGAATCCACCCCAGATGGTCTGAATGAAGACACGACTCTAGGTAGGTTGGTGGTGGTTCAGAGAACAAACAAGGGATGGGTGCTCTGCTCAACTATTAATAACTGTAATGGAGGGTAGAAGCCATTTCCACTTTGAGGACTGAAGGGTATGGATACACACATCACTGGAAGACATTGAACACTAAACTGCAGAGCTGAAGGCTTCCAGACTCAGAGCATCAAAGCAAGGGGCAGACAGAAGGAGCGGATACTCTGAGACTACTCCCTTTCTTTTCCTATCCTGTCTTCTTTGGATGTTTCCCAAAAACACACAGCAGGAAATTCCACGGGAGGTGGTCTCAGGGCTCTGCCTCATTCGAAGGCATGGAGATATGGAACTGAAGGTGCAGACAGATAACAGCCAGGATAAGTAATAATCCAGTCATTTCTGGTTTGTAAAGCCAGAGACATTGGCTGGGAACTAAGTATAAATGAGCCAACCATCTAGTCAGTCATTAGTGCATAATTACTGCACATCTTTTAGGTGCTGCTCATGGATGAGATGTACATAGTTCTCATCTTTTGAAAGTTTATGGCACAGCCTAACAGGCAGACAAGTAGGTGGACCAGCAGGGGAATACGGTGTGCTAGATGAACGCAGTGGAGGCATCTAACCAGAAACCAGAAATCAGAAGGAATTCCTAGAGGAGATCTATCTAAGCTAAAGAGGGAACTCATTTGTGAACATGATGCAGATGGAAGAATGGACGGCGACAGGATGCTTTGGAGAGATGGCTGGATCGTGAGAGTGTGATACTGTGTGGGTTAGGACAGCCAGAACACAGCTTTCAGGTGGATGGGGGGACAGTCATTGAGAGTGCCTCGAAGTAAGCTGAGAAAAGGGCCAGAGGTCATACCCCAGATGGCCTTGAAACTCTGGAGAAACTTGGGCACTACCCTAAAAATATGAGGAAAGCAGGGAAAGACATAAAGACATTGGTGGCTTTATGTGTCACTTTTTCCTGCATTGAGAAACATTCACAGAACAGGTGAAACATATTTCTGGATATGCCTGTGAAGGTGGTTCTAGAAGGTTAGCATTCAAATTAGCAGACTAAATAAAGGATGTTTACCTCACCCATGTGGTGGGCATCATTGTATATGCTGAATGCCCAAGTCCGGTAACAAAGGGGAGAGAAGGAAGATGATGATGATGATGATGATGATGATGATGATGATGATGATGATTTGCCTCTTCTTGAGCTGGCACACTTATCTTCTGTTCTTAGACATCAGGAGTCCAGTTCTTAAGACTTCAGCCTCAGGTGAAGCGTCCCACCAGGGCCTTTCCATGCCAAGATTATCCGGCTTCTGGCCTCAGCCTCAGCGTCTCACCATTGGCTTCCTGATTCTCAGGACTTGTAGACTTGGACTGAATTACACTCTGACTTTTCTGGATCTCTGGTTTGTAGACAACCTATTGTGGGAGAACTCAGTCTCCAAAATCATCTGAGCCATCCCCTTGTGTCTATCTGTCCATCTGTCTATCTATCATATATATATATATATATATATATATATATATATATATATATATATATATCAACTATCTCTATCTATCTACCTATCATCTAGCTTTCTAAATATTTAGCTTACTACCTAGTACATATCTATTTTTATCTATAGCTCACCTGTCTATGTCTATTTCTATCTCTGTAGTTATAGATATAGAACTGGTTCTATTTCTCAAGAGAACTACTACTAACAGATTAGGTAATGGCATAATAAAATGCATGTGTGTGTGTGTGTGTGTGTGTGTGTGTGTGTGTGTATACATGTTCATATTTTTGTGTATATATTTATGTGTGTGCATTTACATGTGTGCATGCGTGTGTATGCCAAAGGTTGATGTCAGATGTCATCCTCTGTCACCTTCAACTTCATTTTTTGAGACACTGTCTCTCACTAAATCCAGCACCCACCAATTGGATAGAATGGCTGGCCAGTGAACCTGGGGATCCATCTGCCTCATCCCCTACAACTCTAGATCTGTATATGTGCACAGCCACAATAAGCTTCTAACATGGGTGCTGAGGATCTGAACTCACGTCCTCACACTTACATGGCAAGCAAATTACTAACTGAGCTACCTCTGGAGCTCCTTGTTCTTTTCTCACAGGCATGGAGGACCAATGGGCAAGCGAGAAGAGTGCACGGAGATTTTACAGACCGTTCTCTGCCGTGGTGTTTGGCCAAGCATCTCAGCTTTCTTTACCTGCATGAGAACAGTCAAGTCTGCACTGTCGGCCCAGTGAACTACTGAAGTTGTGCATGGACATGAACAGGCTTTGGCAGCTGCAGGACACAGTCATAATTCCATCTAATGTTGCAATGAAAAAGCGAACGTGGCTGACACTTTTATGTTTTCCATGGAAATCTGTGTAATCCTCTGACCTATTTCCCAAAGCATAGAGAGAATGGAGAATGAAGCACACAGGAGCTGGTAACCCTCGAGAGGAATGTGTTCATCCCGTTGGCTTTCCCAGAATGGGAACCCTGTCCTCTTGTCTGTGTGGTGCATGATCGCCGTCCATAATACGAACTGATGCACAGCTGAGCAGAAGATTTGTTTTGTTTTGTTTTCATTTTGCGAAACCCTCTTATGAACAGAGGGGATAACTAAATTAATGCCATATGCCTGTGAAATCTCTCTGACAGCTTTTATTGTAATGGAAGATGACAATGGTTATCAGAGGCAGAAGAAACATGCTTGAGAAAAAGTAAATAGCAAACACCTTTTGGGAAACAGGGCACCTTTCTATGACCTTTGCAGCTGCCTGGCTCTCTAGAGTGTGGCGACTAGATTGGGTGATGATAGTCTACCAGGATTTCCTCTTGAAAAGTGTGCTTCTCCTCTCCACTGGGTTGTGCAGAATTTTAAATGTCACAGTAATTACATTTTCCCCCAGGATAACATGAATATCACTAGAGCTTAATGGAGATGAACAAATGATCGAATTTAGTTTGCTAGTGATATATAAGTTAGAGGAATCAGATCTAGCCCACAAGCTGTACAACTCTGAATTTTGTTAACAACAAATAGGAAATCAAGTGATAAAAATCTAGTGTTTCTGAGTCCCTTACCATACATACAATCCTGTTCCAAGTACTTTTACACACTTTCATTTAAACCCAACAGTCTCAGGGGAGCATTACATCCCATTTAACAGATCAGTTCAAATGACAAATTTGTTGACCTACACAAAGCCATGTGATTTGTAAGGTGTGACTGACTATCCTCATGAAAGCCATATGTGCTTGGCAAAGTTACGTAAGTGCTCTAAGCCTCATTGGCAGGAAGCAAATAACATCTTAAGATGGCAGAGGGTTGCATTAAGTAGATTACGTGCAGCACATTGGTTTAGCGCTTGCCTATATATTAATTGCTTGCTACATTATTCAGAGTTCTCCAGAGAACCAAAAGAAAAGGGAAAAGAAAGAAAGAAGAGTGTATATGTAGAGAAGGAGTGGACTAATAAGCTAGGTAGATAGAAGACAGACAGGCAGACAGATAGTAATGGATGAAGATAAACATATGAATAAATATGATGATAGACAGGCAAGCAGATATATATATATATATATATGTAGATACATAAATAGAAGGTAGATAATACATACATAGAAAATACTTACAAAGATTTATTGTAAGAATTGGCTTGTGTGATTACTGGCTAGTTTTGTTGTCAATTCGATATAGGCTAGACTCATCAGAGAGAAGAAGCCTCATATGAGAAGATGCTCCTTAAGATCAGGCTGTAGACAAGCCTAGCATGCATTTCCTTAATTAGAGCTTGGTGAGGGAGAGCCTAACCCACAATAAGTGTGCCATCCTGGGCTGGCGGTCCTGGGTTCTATGAGAAAGCTGGCTGAGCAAGCCATGGGAAGCAAGCAGTAAGCAGCTCCTTCCATGGCCTCTTCATCAGCTCCTGCCTCCAGGTTTCCTGCCCTGTTTGAATTCTTTTCCAGACTCTTCACTGATGAACTATGATGTGGAAGCAAGCCAAATAAACCCTTCTTCCCCAAGCTGCTTTGGTCATGGTGTTTTCATTACAGCAAACAGTAACCTAAATAAGACATGATTATGGGGCTGAGGATCCTGCAGACACTTTATCTTCAAGCTGGAGAACCCAGAGAGCTGCTGGGGTAGGTCTAGTATCTGGAATCTCAAAGCCAAAGAATAGAAAGCCAAGTCAAAGAGCAGCAGCCGCAGAATGTCTCAACTAAAAAACAACTGTGCAGCAAGAAAGAGCTCTTTCCAATCCACCTTGCCTTCTATCCAGCTTCAGTAGATCAGGCCTTTGTGACTTGGAAGGGCAGTCCCTTTAACCAATTCTACCCATTCGTATTACTCATACCCAGAACCCCCCCCCCCACACACACACAATATGGGTTTAATGAGATGTGTGAGCGCCTAAACCAAACCAGCTTGACACATAAAGTTAACCATTCACCACAGGGCACTTTGTTAACCATGTCACTGTTACTGTAGACTTGGCATTCTGTGAAGCATTTTCCACATTGTCTCAAAACCTGGATCAACCATCAGTATAATGGTAATGAAACCAAAGGCATAACTGATTTTTTCCTCCTCTACAAAACAATTTTCATTAGTTCTTTGAGAATTTTGTGCCGTGAGTTTTGATCGTATTCAGTCTCCTTCTCCTAACTATTCCAAGATCCACACCTTCTCCCTTCCCACCCAATTTTTTGTCTTTTTTGCTTTTTCCCCATCAAGGTCAACTTGTGCTGCCCAAATAGTCTCAGATGTGTCATCTTCCAGCAATTCACAGCAGCAGTTATACCAGGGAGACAATTTTCTCAAAACTCTTGGGAAAAGTTAAATGTTAATTCAGATAGGGGGATGCCACATGCTGATCCCTACATCAAAAATAAATACATATGGGTAGAGGTGGTTTGGTGGTTAAGAGCACTGGCTGCTCTTTCAGAGAACCTGAGTTTGATTCCAACATATACATGGCAGCTCACAACCATCTGGAACTCCAGTTCCAGCTGAAACAATGTCCTTCTCTGCACTCAGCTGGCATTGCACACACATGGCACATAAACATATATGTAGGCAAAATGCCCCATACATAAAATAAATAATAAGTAGTATTTTAATATAACTAAATAAATGCCAAACAAACAGCTTCTTGCTAGTCTGTTAGGCTAGGCCTGTTAGAAAAATCATAGATTAAGCTAAGATCACATAACCTTAGCATGGACATGTTATTAGATTCCACATCAAATTACACAACAGGAGAAAATTAACTCAGATATAAAGGCAAGAAGATCACACACACACACACACACACACACACACACAAACACACACACCACAATGTTCCATCTTTTCCTTGACTCCAGCTTGTATCTCTTTTAACCTTTTTTTTTTTTTTTTCTGGAGCTGAGGACCGAACCCAGGGCCTTGTGCTTCCTAGGCAAGCACTCTACCACTGAGCTAAATCCCCAACCCTGTATCTCTTTTACTAGAGTACTCAGTTTTTTCTGTCTATCTTCAATGATGAGGCAGAAAGAACTGAACTCCAAATGCAGTACTTCCAGATATTAGCCATGTTACCTTGAGCCAAATACTCATCTCTCTGTTCAGGGTCGTTCTCCTGTGGTCTCGTGAAGCCAATGGAACCAAGTTATTGTAAAGTTAAGAAAAGGTACCTAACTGTGTCTGGCAGCTAATAAGTCCTCCACACCTGCAACCTTCTTTCCACTCTCTATTCCCTGCCTCGATGAAAGAAAAGCAGCCTCTTCTTAAATAGGTACTGATTGGGAAAGACTGAAAGATGGTGTCCCTACCTCTCCATAGAAGGAGAGTGCTGGAATGGGAAGGCCTGTGGGAAGCATCAAATCTCCTTGACAGGACTGCACCAAGTTTCCTTAGGGACGTGGGGTGAGGAAGTGATTCGAGTAAGATGTCCACCCTGGTCCATCTCTCCAGACATTTGCTCTAAATTGAGATTTTAGTGACACCATATATCTACACCCTTCTTCAAACAATTGCTGTCACGATTTAAACAGCAATGAATTAATGTCCAAAAAAAAAGAACTGAAGTAGTTAGGGGAAAGTGCCTTTTATAGTGGACACCATGAATAAACTTTCAGAATAAAGCAATGTGTGGAAACAAAACCTCTAGCTGCAGTTTAAGCTAATATAAATACAGGAAATGAGTTTTCAAAGAATTAATAGTTTCACTGCATACTAAGACTTTCAAAAATGAATCATCTTAGGAGAAACTCGAGTAACTTTAATAAGTCAAAGCATGCAGGTCTGTGAAGGAAGGAGTGTGCAAGGAAAAATACACCCTTACTACGTGGAGAAAATGCACAATAACTCAATTTTAAAGGATTCAAGATATTCAGATCAAAGGAATACCAGAGTGGTACAAAGTGATGGATTTCGGGCTAAATAATGAATTCCCGACTTAGGGAAGAGGGAAGAAAATTGGTGAGCTGACTTTATTCGTGGGGGAGTGCATGTTCTTTGGATAGAAACCTAGAGAGTAATTCACAACCTCCTGCTGCCTTCTGTCAGTCCATTGATATCTCGGGGATCTGTTGTACATGCCCAAATCCCACCATTTTTATTTCTCTCTTTTATTTTTTGGTGCATGGAGGTAGGGGGTGCTCACCCATAAAGGCACAAGTGGAGACAATAAGTTGATATCAGAATGTCCTCTTCAGGGGGTTTGCTGCCTTTTTTGTTGTTGTTGCTCACTGTTGCTGCTGGATGGGCTGGACAGCTGGGATTCACCTTCCCACCCCCCCAGTGCCGGGATTACAGACACACAGCCTAGCTGTGACCTGAGCACTGGGGATCTGAACCCGGGTCCTCATGCTTCTGCAGCAAGCACTTTACCCACAGGACCATCTCCCCACCTCCCCCTCTCCTTTTTCTTTCTTCATTCTTCTTCCTCAGATTCACATGCTCATTTTACAGATGTTAAAAAAAAAAAGGTCAGGAAACTTCAAAATTGACCCAAAATAAAAAGAGCATATTCATCCCATCAAAAGAGACCGAAAAAGCACTCTGTGAGGCACAGGATGAATACAATGAATGTCCGAATCGCCTTATGCAGATGAGTGTTTTGAAAATTGGCTACAGACCTCCAGTGAAGCCTCTGCCCCCCTCAGAAGTGTATTGCTATCACTGATGCTTAGGAGTGATGAATTTGCCCTCCAATTGGCTGCTCACAAAAATAGGCAGCACACTCACTCCCCGAGAGGATGGTGTACAGAAAGGGACTAGACACAAGCATGCATGGGCAGAGATCTCGCTGAGGAGACGACTTCTTCCATGAGAGTGGCCAGGCTTCGGAAGGAGTCAAAGAGACCACTGAGCTGCTAAGAATTATGCACAGCCAAACGCATGCTGAGGTGCACTTCCTGCAATCTCTCTGAAGATGCTGCTTGCTGTGGTGGTGGTTTTTTCTTTTCTTTCTTTCTTTCTTTTTCTTTTTCTTTTTTTTTTTTTAATAATTCCAGAGCTCTACGGAAACTGTCAGAAATCATAACAAGTCACAGATCCTGTGAGCCAGTACACACCTGGCTGGTCTCAGAGACTGGACAATCCAAGAGCTGTCCTTGTCCTGCCAGGAAAGGATTGAGGAAATACAGGTCATACCATTGACAAAGCTGCCTCCTAGGGATGAGGCTCTAATGAAAACACATGGAATTCCCTCCAGAGGAAGCTGTCAAGAACCTGAAGGAGGGGACAGGAGTATCAGATGAGGACAGACAGCACAATATATATTATATAACTAAAGTCCCCGCCTTCCAGAACTGTCAATCAAGGATTTAGAGGGATTTAGAGAGAAAACACCGGAGAGGAAATCAACCTTTCCTATCATGTTTATAGCAGCCAAACCTAAGATTTAAAGACGCTGGCTATGACATAACAGCCTAGAAAGATTAAATCAGCGCAGCCTCAGTATTAAGTGTGCCAGATGCTGTGCTGAGCTCCGCCATCATTATCTTGTTTCATCTTTCTGACGTCTGTGATGGGTATGGTTACCATCACCCTGGACAGGCGTGGAAACTGAGGCTTCGAGCTTATGCAACTGTAAGACCAAGCAACGCAGCATTAAAACCACAGCTGGATGTTGCCTCTGTGATGAAGACATTTAACCACCATGAGCATCCGGTAAATAATAATTAATGATAGCTCATGTTGTTCGGGCCAGATAGAAGCATGCTGGATTAACAGAGAGCTGGGTCTGAGCTGTTATGTAATGTGGTGTATGTTACTGGATGTATCTGTGTTACGTTATCTTCATCAGAAAGGTGGGGCTTAGATTAGATGTTGTCTGGGTAAAGGATTCGAAGAGTAAGTCATATAGTGAGCCAACAATTCAAAGCCATGTATCACGTCTAAACCAGAATCCCACTCACTTCAGTCCAAGCTCCAGCTGTCTGAAATTGCTTCTCTCCTCCTCGACCCGAGATGCATGGGACTGGAAAGACACAAAACTTCCACTCTACAGTCCCCGGTGACTTGGCTGGGAAGGGCACCGCAGTGAACAGAATGGCGCTTCAGCACAGCACTATTGCATTCGCACTCAGCGCGTGATCTTATCGGTCCAGTCAAAAACACTGTGCCACTCCCGGCTTGAAAGGACCACAAAGGATTTTTCTCTCTGCTCAGCTCTATGGCTCTTTCCTAGCAATTGGAATACAGAGACATTTTCCACCAAAAAAAAACCACATAATGACAGGAAAAGCTGTTACAATGTGCCGCGGAGTGAAACCATCATCTTGAGTATTTTCAGACATTCCTTTGCTTTCTTTCTAAAAAGAATCCTCTCTTTTTCCGTTAAAGGCATTAAATAGGAGTGGTTGGTCAGAACTCATTGGACCACAGATTACTTTTATATCATTCATAACCTTACCCATTTTCATATTTACTCAGGAGCCATCTGCTCTCAGACCTACTCATCCTTCTCATCTATCCAGACTCTCAAGCGCTGTCTCCTCTGAGAGAGAGTATGTCTTCAAATTCCGTGGGTAGACACCAGCACAATCCACAGGAGTGAATCCTATACAAGCCAAAGTCCATTTCTTCCCTGTGCATTTTTTGTGTGTTTGTTTGATTGATTGATTTGTTTTTTGTTTTTTTTTTTAATTTTTGGTTTTTTGTTTTGTTTTGTTTTTATTACTCAGCTGGGAGCCTGAATCCAGGTAGCTATCCAACAGATACTTGGCCAACATTCTGAGAGTGAGCCTCAAAATACCCAGGAAAGCGCTAACTAATAGACTAGTGAAAATATATTATGATGAATATATTTTTAATAGAGGTTATCAAAGCTGTCTACAAACAGTAATTACAGAGATGACCATATTTCCTTTTGAAGTTTCATGAAATATATGCCCTGAACAACGTGTGTGTATAGAAAAGCCAAAGATAATTTATCTGGGGAGAGGAAAAGATAGATTTTTAAAAAAAAAATCCAAATGCATTTACATCAGAGCTTACTTTGAGTCTCACCGCAGTCCCAACAGATGGATAAAAGGATCAACCTTCCCATCTGCAAGCACCCAGGAGAAGCATCACTGCCTGGATCTGAGAGTACAGGAAGTTTTTCAGTCCAGGGTCAAATTACGTGTCCCCATTAGAAGGAGATGGGTTAGAGAGAAAGAATGGAGGTCAGCTTACACGATGATTCTTGTTGAAGATAAATCAGTACAGGGGGTTTAATGATGACTGCCACTCCTCTCTAGCTTTGGGCCGTTCCAGGGCCCTATTCAGACAAGATTCTCCACAAGGAACAGATGCCAGAGAGGACCTATGATCTCTTCCATGTGCGTGTATTGGGAGGAGTGGCTGCAAACTGAGCTTGGGATCCTCCCCTGTGTCTTAGGGGCTGTTTGACCCTGGTCACATGTCATTTCCTTGTACAGGAAAGTGGAGAAAGAACACTTCTCATGTATTATGAAAGGTAGGGACACAGTTGTTACTCTCCTTCCTCTGGGCAGTAGATCAATAAGAAAAACTGGCAGTGTGTTATGATTTGGGTCTTAAATGCCTCCCCACTCCACCCCTCACCCCCCACCCCCCGCCACCAGGCTCATGTGTTATGAGGTAGGAAGGGGTGAGACAGTTAGTCGATGTGACCAGTGGGAAGGAGTTAAGTCATTGGGGACATGACCTTGAAAGTGATGCTGGAACCCCCAAGCCCTTCATCTTCCTATCATTGTTTCCTGGCCACCGTAAGTGAGCAGCCTTCTCAACTGCTTGTTCCACTGCCGTAACATTTGTCCAAAATCAACAGAGCCAGCCAACCATGAAATGAGATATCGAGAACATGAGCCAAAGGAAACCTTTTATCCTGTGTGCTGATTGCCTCGTGTATTTTGTCACAATGACAGAAAACTGACTGAAAGAGAGAAACTTACTAAAACTGGAAGAAATTGGCCAGACTTCAAAAAGTAGAAGTCTTAGTGTTGAGATAAACTGGTTTTTGAATGGAACCACAGAGGCAAGATTTCGTTCAAGTCATTGGCTTTATCCACAAATAGTTATTAAGCATCTGTTTTATGGTGAGTGCTGTCCTGAGTCCTGAGGATATGAAGAAAAACAGGATACTCTCTATACCCTCAGAAGGTTCACAAGCTACTTATCAAGACATTCATTAAATCTGCACACACACAGGGGCTAGGGATGTGGCTCAGCTGACGTGGTCCAGTACTTTCCTAGCATTCAGGAAGCCCTAAGTTCAGTCATCAACACTGAAGAAAACCTGGCATGTTGGCTGGTCCATGCCTGTGACCCCAACCTCAGGAAGCAGAGGCAAGAAGATCAGAAGTTCTAGGTCACCCTCAGCTATGGAGTGAGTTGGAGACCAACCTGAACTACAAGTTCAAAACGGAAAAAAAAAAACACACATGCATGTGTGGGTAACATTTTGAAAGGTCTCCAGGGGAGCCTATAGGTACACAGCATCTTCTCTGTCCTGTGAAGGTGGTCTTATCAGCAAAGGTTCATCGACACTGAGAATGGATGAAAAGCAAGGATAAGAAGGCAGATTTTTAAAATTTCTTTCACAGGTGATTCTTATATTCTTAACATACACCAAACTCTCAAAAAAATAGATAAGAAAGAAAACATAATGTTGCTGTCTGGACAAGGCCTCAAAATCCATAGAAAAGTAACAAAATAAATTGTACTGATGCCAAATAGCATTATAAATAAAAGACCATAGAAATATGATGAGGAAATGGTGGTCCTGTCCCCAAAGGGAGCTAGCAAGCACACCCAGGTGGTAGTCCAACATTGCGGTTTAGGTGACAATTTTCATGCTATCCCCCGAACTTTTACACTGTGAACCTAAGTGATACTCACAGTGCCAGCTGGTATTGTTAACAACTCGAAGCATTAATGTAATACAGTGACGCCCTCGGAAAAGAAATAGAGCTGATAAAGAAATTAACGTGTTCAAAAATAAAGGCTTCATCTGCTGACACGCTCGCATCTTCACACATGGTGAGATTTACTCAGAACTAGAAAGAACACAGCAGTCAATTTAAGTCCATAAGCAATAGCCTAGGGAAAGGTCAATGTCTCCTCTGCAACATCATGAATTAAGCAATGGACATTCCTCTGGATCCATGGCCTTTGCAGTAAAATATGAGGGTCTGTGTGTGTGTGTGTGTGTGTGTGTGTGTGTGTGTGTGTGTGTGTGTGCTCATGGATGCCAAAGGGAGATGTCAGGTGTCCTGCAGAGACCAGTTTCACTAAACCTGAAGCTAGATATTTTGACTAAGTTGGCTGACCAACAAGTTCCTGGGATCCCCTATTTTACCCCTCATGCTGGGTTTACAGGCACACATGGCCATATTTGGCTTTATTGTTTTCTGGGGGAGAAATGGATGCAGGGGATTTGAACTCAAGTCTTGTGCTTGCTCAACAAATGTTCTTACCCACTGAGCCAACTCTTTGCCTTCCTTCAATGTACCTTTGCAAAGAAATTTCATTGCTTCTTCCCAATAAGTCCTAAAAACAAGGGTTGTGGATCTTTCATCCCCAATGCATGGAGAGGAGGATAAGGCTTGTGTGGGGGGAGGGTAGGTTATTTCTATAGTCATCTGGCTGAAGTATGGTGAAATGTTGGGACCTGTATTCCAGTTTTCACCCTAACAGTCTCCTAATGCACAGGGGCAGGATTTCTCAAACTATCGGGCATCTGAGACACCTGTGAATCAAAATGCAGAATGGGGTGCATGAGATTGTGCTAAGACAGGAGATTCTGCTTTTCCAGGTGACTCTGGGATATCAGTGTTCCCAGGAAAAGAACGGTCTTCACAGTCAGAGGCAATCTTTGCCTATTTCCCAGGGGAAATCATTTCAAATGATTATGACAGTGGATGATCCTTCATATTTTTCAAAAACCAAATCATTGCCTTCAATGCCTTTTTCTCAGCAGCGCCTATCTATATCCCTTTGATGTTTCTGGAGCCTGGACGTTCCCTGTCACAGTGCATCTATCACAGCTCTTTCCCTGGCTTTGGCTTCTTATGTTCCCTCTAGGAGTCTCAGTCTGTAATTTTCTGTCACTGCCCCTGTTTGGCCAGCAAACTCTGTCTTTGACTTTACAATGACAAGTTGAAGCCTTCTTCAGCATAACAGCTAAGTCTTGGATTCTCTGGACAATGTCTCTACAGCCAACAACTCAGCATAATCCTAGTGCTAATTACTCTGAGTCAGAACAGACCCCCCAGTCTCAGTGCTTGGTCCTCAAGGTTCCCCCAACTTCCTTTACCAGTCCCAAGCCCTGGGCCTTCCATGAATCTGACTAACTGGTTACCAAGTATGGGTTCTCATGATCTCCTCAGGTTCAAAAATTTGCTAGAAAATTTCTTAGAACTAAAGAAATCAGTATTTTACTGACTCTTGTTGGCTATTATTAGATAATTATAAAGAAAACATCCTAGTCGTGGCTGAATGGAAGTGAAGAACAGAACAGCAGTGCACAGAGCTCCCACACCCTCTGAGGACACCTGTCTGTTAGTGTTGATGTGTTTACCAACCAGAGGCTCCCCAAACACAATTGTTTAGAGAGTTTAATGGAGGGTTTCTCACACAGACATGAATGCGTAAACATTAACCATCATGGCTGAAATTAATCATCAACCTCTTCCCATTCCAGGCTAGGAACTCCAGGCACTAATCTTCTTATTAGCACATAGAAGACATTCCTGTCACTCTGGAGATCCAAGAGTTTTAGAAGTTATATGCCAGGAACCCAGGACACAGAAATGCATACTTCATTTATGCCACCCAAAGATTTTTCACATTTTGCTTTCTTCATTATGCCTTGCCTTCTTAAGCAAAGACAGAGGTACCATGCACCCTCACAGGTTGCCAGCCAGTCAACGCCTATTCATTAGGTACTACTGTGTGCTCCACAGGCTTAGTGTTTCAGGATCACCTTCCCAGGAATGAGACTCAAGTCAGTTTGGGACAAGATCAAGACACAGGGGACTAAAACACTAGGATTTTGGTGGGTTTCAAACACAGGACCCCAAAATACCTTGAGCACCTTGGCATGTTGGAACACAGCAGTGCAGGAAGTCTCCCTGACTTTCACCCTTCCCTTCTTTGAATCAATCTTAAAACACAGGAAGGATGTTTATGACCTTCCTCAGAGGAAACCCTGACCTCATGTCGGAAGCATCCTTCCTTCACTCAGAGGTAAGGAGCATCCTTGTTTCTGAAGGTGAAGGAATGAAAGAATACAGAGGAGAATTGGAATAAACAGGCCAGACTAACTTCCCCCAATTTGTTGCGATCAGATCATGTCTTTCTTTTATATTTGTCCAAAACAATCCACCCTTTACTAAATCTAAAGTGTAATTTATAAAATACACTCAGGTGCATCTTCGTGGGGGGTCTTCCTTTCCTTATGTAGGCTCCTGGACCACATAAAACTGACAAATCCAGCCAGCGCTTGAATGAAAATCAAATTCTTTTTATTGAATCCGTAATAATAATAATGCAGATCTTCAGACTTGTGGAGAGTGAAATGGATGCTTAGGGCCCAGATGGAGCTTAAGTTTGGCTGGTAAGTCACCTAGGAAACTATTAAAGCAATTTAACACCTCAGCCCAACCAACTAAATAAAAATCTTTTCAGGAGTGGGGGGCAAAGACCTGGTTTTTCAAAAGTGAACACTGTGTGATTAGAATGGCAAACAAGGTCGGGAACTGCTCTGGGGTCTTCTTCAGAAACTCTGCCTCCAGGGAACCACGTAGAGATTCAAGTGGATACAGGAAAATGTGGTTCCCTTCGAAAGGACCGCAACTGACAGCAATTTTTTGGCCTCACAAAGCCCAGGGGGAAGAAAGGATGGCCTCCACAATTCAATGCAAGTGTATGGCTTTTACCAAGGTACAATAAGGAAGCCATCTTGATCACTTTTAAAATTCCAGGCTTAGACAGGGAAGAGCATTGATGGGGAAGGCAAAACAGGACTGGAGATGCCAAACCCTGGAGAGGAAATATCTGTTGACTTGAGTTGGTCATGGCTGCTCATCCATGCCACATTGAACTAATGGTAGTGCTTAGAAACATACCACAGTCTCTGTTTTGACAAGACAGACTCAACCCAGGCTACAAAATCATCAAGACTCTGAAATGGGGTAAGGGGGGGAAGTCACTAGAGATAGATCCTGTATATTTTCTTTATATATTATAATTGCACAGGTGATTTTCAGAGGTCACTCATGATTTGCTGCAATTGCTTAAAACAAACCATTCTTCAACACAAAATTGATTCACAAATTCATCCAACATAAAAACAAAGTGGAAAGCCCATCTTCCCAGCACCCAGAATTCCTGCTTTGAGGTGGATGGTCTCCAGAGGCATCTATGGCGCACGCCATTAATCCCAGCACTTGGGAGGCAGAGGAAAGTGGATCTTTGTGAGTTGAGACCAGCCTAATCTAGAGAGTTTCAGAACAACCAGGGCTACACAGGGAAACCCTGTCTCGGAAAAAAAAAAAAATCCATTCCTAAATAAACTAAAAGATATTGTTTAGAGCCCAGTGTGGATCATGTTCCATCCAGGACACAAAGTGCATGGAGGTAGTGTTGCTAATGCCAGCATCTGCCCCGTGTTTCCAACTGAAAAGCAAACATTCCCCAACCAGGCTCTACCCATGGCCTCTCTGGAGCGCTATAAAACTGAGACATGGTCTTTCCATGCCAGAGGGAGGACTGGACATGCCCCTTTAATACAACTAAGATTAATTTATAGACATATTTAATTTAGAAAATTTCAAGGAAAATAAAGAGAGAGACTAGGAGACATTTGTGGATCTGAGCATGGCGCATACAGCTAACATCCTATCCCTGCCAATGGCCATTTGCTGTGCTGTTTTGGGTCGGCATCTGCTGCTGGTTAGCAAAAATTCCATTCACAGCTGTCCAGATGAATCAAATGTCAATTAGCTTTTTTTCCCCCTCTGTGAAAGGACTCTGCCCAGAAGGAAATTTTAAAACAGAAAGCATATTAGAACAGAGTTTTATACATTTTCTTGCTGAAAACATTATTCTGTAAACTCTTGACTGTTTTAGAAAAAAATTACAGAGAATTATCAAAATCCTCCAACAATGTCTTTTCCCCCCATGCAGTGAAGTTCAGATTTTCCATTCATTATGCTTGCTTTCCTGATAAAAAGCTTTGGTCTGTTTTTTTTCTTGTTCCTCAATTCTAAAAGCCACCAGCATGGTAAGCTTGCCATCTACTACAAATGGAAGCTGGAGAGACTCCTTGACACAAAAGAAAAGCCATCTCCTGTCTCCAGTGGAAACTTCCAAGGTGACAGTCAACTGAGCTCAGCCCGTCTATTGATGTCCCTTAGTGATGAGAGCCAGAGTGAATTTTAAAGGGTGTGTTAAGGAACTTCAAAAATAACTAGGATTTGAACTCACGAAAGCCTCGGAGGCCTAGCCCAGGAACGGGATGGATGTGCCTCAACAGTTTTAAATCTTTTGAAGGTTTCCTATTTCACTTGGAACAACACTGCTTGAGCCCAGCACTACCTGGGCCCTCCTCTCAAGCTGCATGCACCTTTCTTCCCTTGGCTCCCACACCCAGACACACTAACCTATTTCAGACCCTCTCTTTCAGTGAGCCGACATCCTTTTCTCTGTAGCCCTTACCAGGGTGTGAGATTCTGTCTACCATACTTTCAATTTTGTCTATCATTAAAGGTAATTAGAGCTTAATTAATTTCCTGGGACTCATCATAGGCTCATTCATAGCACAGTGACTTCCGCTTAGACATCTATGAAAGAAGTAACTTATGGAAGGCTCCCTCAATTCAGGGTGTTGCCACACCGTGTTTTGTGGCGGAGCAGGTAGGCTTGTTCTCTCTTCCCTAGGAAAAGGGAGCAAACACTCCAACAGGGCAATCACAGCCACACGGTAACTCACAAAGCATTTGCTTGGGCTTTTTACCCTATAGCCTTCTCCCTTTTAAAGGGGAAATGAACACAAAACACAGAGTTGTTATTTCTTCTAGGTGGCCTACGATCACCAGTTGCTAAGGAGGCAGAAGGACTCTGATGTAGGTCCTAATGTCCTGGTTCTTCCTACCACCTCCTTGTCCCATAATTCTCCTGTCTTGAAGTCAACTACCTCCTGCCAAAGTCTGGAGATGATTTTTTTTTTTTTTTTTTTTGAGGAATCTGCCCTAAAGGAGAAATAATACAGTTTGCTTTCAAATTTGATTGAATGTGCAGCTAAGTCAGCTTGCAAAAAGAAATGTGTTTTTCAGAGTTCATTTTTAACCAATTAACAAATGTGATGCATATATTAAAAACAAAACAATTACTTAAAAATGACCGTGAAGAGAAGTAACAAAGCTCCCTCTCTCCCTCCCTCTCCCTTCTCTCTCCTCTCTCTCTCTCTTCTCTCTCTCTCTCTCTCTCTCTTCTCTCTCCTCTCTCTCTCTCTCTGGAGTACTGTTCTATCCATCTTAATAAGGACAGTTGCAGGAACGAGACACATCTGTATTTTCTTCTGCCTCCAGAGACAGTTTTATATGCTTTGCTTAATGGAAGTTCCCCATGGTCAAAATTATTTTCCATTCACTGTCACATCCCCGTGCCAGAGTTGATTTTTCTGACAAGCTTCACCGTTAACACTGCAGCCCAGATGTTTCCATGGCAGCACATAAGCCAGGGCTGCAGAACCAACCATCCTCTCCACAGCCACACTGGTATTTACAGTGATTATTACAAGGGCAAGTTTTCCAATCACTTAGGCTTCCATGGCTTTTTTTGCATGGTGAATGTATCATTTTATATATAAACAAAAAACATCTATTCTAAATTATTGTTTGGTTGTTAATTTTCATGCAATCAAGGTTAAAATTAAGAAAGAGGAGAAAAAAGAGAGAGGAAGAAGATGGGAGAGGAGGGAGAGCTCCTGATAGACCAGAGGAAGGAGAGTGAAAGAGGCGGCTACTACTGCTTTTGTTATTAATGAAAATAAATTTAAAGATCTAATTCCTTTCTCAATATTAAGATACTCGGTAATTACAGCATTTCTCATTCCCATCAGCTTTCAATTCTCCTCTCAGCATGCCTAGGAAATTTGAACATATTCCAGGGAAGAAAGGCAATCGAGAAGAAACTGCCAAGGTCACCCAGGAGGAAACGTTCCCAGCAACGACGGGGAGAACGAGATAAGTCTCCTTTGGACATCTGCTCCCTCTGCATTTGCCTCCTCAGCAGTTTTCTGTCACTGTCAAATGTTCACACGGAGAGCCGGGTGGCAAGTGCAACAAGCCAGCAAGGCTGAGCAAGTGTGACCCCAGATAACTGTTGCTATCAATGGGACTTGCAGGAAACTCAGTCTGAAGCATACTTCATGATGACGTTTGAAGTCCTCATTCTGTTGCAGGGTAACTCGAATAAATGGCAATTGATTTACATAAAGGTTGGGGTTGCAATTGCATCATGAAACTCTTTCCTGTCATTCATTCTTCAGTGTTGTTTGTAGTAACAAGAACTTTTTAACTTGTTCAATATAATTAAGAGAAACAAGGGGTTGGGTTTTTAGCTCAGTGGTAGAGTGCTTGCCTAGCAAGCTCAAGGCCCTGGGTTTGGTCCTCAGCTCCGGAAAGGGGGGGGGAGGGAGAGGGAAAGGGAGAGGAAGAGGGAGAGAGAGAGAGAAACAGATTTACGAGAAGGACACACACACACACACACACACAACACACACACACACACACACAGGTGAAATGGTGCCAGAATCAACTCAAAATCTAAATAAAGCTCCCTCTACCCCACCCTACACTCTCTTCTTCATTGTAACTCAAATTTCTATTCTTCTCCCTTTCCAGTCACCCACAGGCTCTCCTGATCTCAGGGAATATACATATGTATGTGTGTGTGCATGCATTCTCCACCCACAGCATGATAACATAGATGCCAGAGAGTCTAAGAAGAACAAGAGAAATCTACCTAACATAGGTACTGTGCCTTGAAGTAACAGAGTATGTATTGATGATCTCATTTAATTTTTTCAATAATTTAGTCAATGTTGTTGACATGGCACATAATTTTGTAGACAAAGAAATCAAAGTGACTTCTTTGGGATGATACAGATGCTGGTAAGTAGTGAAATCATTCAGAAACACACATGCCGAATCCCACTTTCTCACCATGTTAAGCGAAAAAGTCTTGAGAATAGAATTGCAAATAGCACTAACTAGAAAGGGGCAAGAAGGGTGTAACAGATCTTGTTTATTTCCAATGAATATTTTATCCACTATGGTCCTGTCACTTCACTGCCATGTGTGATTCCATTGGAGCAGAAATTCTTGATCCTTTCCTACCCATAATGCATTTGGGAGTATACAGACTTCCAAACTATTTAGTGTTGGAAGTACATTCTTCTAGCACATCTTCTAGCACATGACACACAGGCAAGGAAGGCCATCCAATAATCATCTCTGGAATGTGTTAGGGAGAAAGCTCCACCCTCTCATTGTGTTACTCAGCTGGATACTGTCATTCTCCAGGCACTGGAAGCTGCATTGGGGTTGTGGGAAGAAGTTTAGCTACTGTAGTTGAGAATAAGGTAGACTGATCAGATGATCCACTCTTTAATTCTTTCTGCTCTTGCACAAGGAGTCTATTTTAAAGCTTAGAATGCTTGTTCTGCTTTTCCTTCCAAAGAAAGAAAACATAGAGCTGGAGAGATGGCCCAGCAGTTAAGAGCAATGGCTGCTCTTCCAAAGGACCTGGGTTCAGTTCCCAGAGTGGCAGCTTATAATTGCAACTCCAGTCCCAGAGAGTTCTGACCTCCACAGGTACTGCATGCACATGGTACACATACATACATGCAGGGAAAATACCCATACCAATAAATAATAAATAATTTTTTAAAAAATAAGAAAGAAAACATTCTTGGTCTGGTCCACTTTTTACTCCCTTAAGAGCTCGGTCCTCTTCCTGATTGAGTTGGATGACCTTGCTGTATACTCCAGTGTCTTACATTCCATAACTCCCATCAGTACACAGCACTAAGTCACCAGAACTACCTTTCTTATCCCTTTCATGAAGAGCTTGTCACAGAAAATGAATATGTCACCGTTATTATATTCACATCATTTAGGAAAGTAACTGATGATAATAGCCATTGAGTGTTTGAAGAACGGGTGGGTCATAGAGGACTGAAGTCAACCTTGAATGATGTTTTCAAACTCAATATCATTGAAAATGACCTTTCACACACAGAAAAATTAGCTCCATTTTCCATAAAGTTCTCATGAGGAAAAAAAATCGAACCAGTAGATATTAAAACCAGACACACAGACACAGCTTAATATACTATTATGTAATATAGAATAAGAATGAATCTCTATCAATTATACACAGGTCCAAATGGAACCACCTTTCTTGTACCTGATGACAGGTATTCAAGGAAAAGCTGCTAGAGTGCATATGGGAGGCTCTGGGTGATGTTCTGTTATCTTCCAGCCTCTCCTGTTTCTACTTGCAATATGCCGGCAGACTTCGGGGTGCATTTGGAAGGAACCCCTTTATGTCTTTCTTTCTCCACCCCTTCCTCTGTCTCTTTAGTAGTTTTACTCTGTTATATAATAGAGATAGATTTTTTTTGATACATATTATAAAAGCCTGTAGCACTACTTGAAAATAGGGCTTCATTTTCTGAAATCATGTGTGGAAAATCTTAGCCACTGTCTCTACAGAATGCTTCTTAGCCACATTTCTCTCCCTTCTTTTCAAGACTGGCTACATACACACTAGCCAGTTCTACACACCTGCCTGCCCATGCTCTTAATCTTCTTGTATTGTTCTGGGTATTTTCTTCTGATCTTTCAGTCTTCTGGTTTCCTCTTTAGCTATGGCTAATTTGTTATGAAACGATTTAGCTTAATTTCAATTCCTGTATTTGGTTAATTCAATGTGGGTTTTGTTGTTGTTGTTGTTGTTTATTCTTTTTCATAGATTCCAATGCTCCACTGAAATTCAGCATTTTGTCATCTAATTTTCTCAACACATTAATTATAAAATTCAAGTCTTAAAAACTCCAAGAACCTTGGAGTTTACACCTGTGGTCTGATATTCATACATACATATACATACATACATACATACATACATACATACATGTGTGTGCATGTGTGTGTGTGTGTGCATTGTGGTGTTTGGTTAAGCCTCATCGTTTTGTCTATCTGTTTTTGTTTTACTTTGTTTTGTTGAAGTCTAAATACTGTGTTTGAAAAATTATATCTAACTTGGTGCTATAAAAATGTGCTTTGCCGCCGGGCGGTGGTGGTGCACGCCTTTAATCCAGCACTCGGGAGGCAGAGGCAGGCGGATCTCTGTGAGTTCGAGGCCAGCCTGGTCTCCAAAGCGAGTTCCAGGAGAGGCGCAAAGCTACACAGAGAAACCCTGTCTTGAAAAGCAAAAAAAAAAATGTGCTTTGCCATACAGAGAAACCCTGTATTAAAACATTTTTTAAAAATTTGATTTTACTTGAGACCCAGTTATGATAGAATATAACCCTGATCTCTTAAGTCTTTATAGCTGGGCACTGGACTTTCCAAGAGCTATGACTACTCTACTTTTTTCTATACCTACTTCCAACTTGTAGGTCTGTGAGGATCTGAAAAGAAAGCCTCAGAGTATTTATTTACCAGGGCCAGTCCTCTTTGTTGGGCTTGAACCTGGAGTTTTGACATTATCTCCCCCATAGAAATAAAATGAAAATTTTAATTATTTTTTTTCAGCAGCCAAGTGACATCAACTGTGCTCAACTCTATGAACTTTCTTTTCTATGGATCTTTTCTCAAGCACTTGTTTCTTTGGTAGCCCTCTAATGCTGTTACAGTTATACACACACACAAACACACACACACACACACACATCACATGTATGCACACAGAAAGAGAAAAAGGGAGGGAGGGAGGGAGAAGGGAGGAGGGAGGGAGGGAGGGAGGGAGGGAGGGAGGGAGGGAGGAAAAGAGAGATTTACCTTTAAAGTGTATCATGGAACATTTCATATACAAACCACACATACAAAGTCAAGGATGGTGGCAAACAACAGTAATCCCAGTATTTGAATGACCTTGGCAACACGATTATAAATTTGAGGCTAACCCACGCTATATAGCAAGACTCTGTTTTAAAAATAGCAGCAATATATTCAACCACAACACTCTTCCTGCTCACATCAATCTCATAATAAAAGTGAAGAAGTCTTCAAAGTCTCAACTGTCACAAGATTGCTCAAAAGTTAAAGTCCAAAGTCTCTTCAGAGACTTGCTCTCTAAGCACCAGAACACAATGGTATACAGCATACATTCTAATCCCAAAAAGGAAGAATAGGAAACAATCAAGGAAGCATTGGACCAAAACATGAAGAAAACTCAGCAGAATAAATATTCAATCTGAAGGTACAGATCTGGAACCCAGGGCATCAGTGGCATGGTGTGAGCCCCAAAGGGGTAAGACAACTTGTGCCTTTGCCTTTCTGTCTAAAGACCATAGAGCTGTGTTTTTGGATTGGCTTCATTCATTGCCCATGGCTTTCCTTGACTAACAACCTATATCCCTGGGTCTCTAACTTCTGGAATATTGTTATGGTTTGAATGCAAATATCCTCCATAACTCATGCATTTAAAAATGTGTTCCAGTCATTTAGAATATAAGAGATATTTTCATAATAGTGTATTGCACAATCAAATATTACACTGTTCTTTTTATCAACCAAACAAGAAATTTAAATTACCTCTAATCTGTTGGAATTGGAATTTTCATTGAAATAATTAATTGTTGTAATTCATATCCCATTTTCACATGCACTTTGATTATTTTTATCTTCTTCTCCTTCCTATGCTGTATTATTTTCAGAAATTTTACTCTATTTTTGGTTTTCTATCACACACTATCCAAGCTACGGGAAGAGTGAAATCACAGTTGTTCTATAATTAAGAGACGTGAGTTGATGATCAGGATTTAGTTTACTCAGCTTCACTATGAGTCTGGAAATCTTTTTGTAAGTTTCACATAACACTCATAGCATTGTATTTACTCATCATTAAAATCTTTCTCTTAAAAATAAAAAATGGTTCCCAGCTGGTTGGACTGTTTTGGGAAGATCTAGAATCTTAGGAGATGAGGCATAGCTGGAGAAAGTAGGTTCCTGGAGTGGAAGCCTCATGTGGGCTAGCTCTCACCCCAGTCCTAGCCTGGGTTCTTTCTCATCTTTCTTATCCACAGAGATGTGAACAAATAGCCTCCCACTCCTACTGCCACGGATCTAACAGCTTCAGTCTCTCTACCCTCAAGCTCATATGAAATATTTTACTGGGAGAAACCCTGAAGACAAGGATAAAAAAGGAAACGATTGAAATGATTTGTGCCGAAGGTAACAATCGCTTGATTCAGGACAATGGATGCAAGAAAAGCAGAGAAGGCAAGGGTTCAAACACACTTCATGTTTTGAGAGAGATGAATAATAGCAAGGAAAGAAGTATGCCTCCACATTGTTCTCTATAGTTTTAGGAACATTTTATAGCAATTTCACGCAAGTAAATACTTTGAGTTTGCTCTGAATCTGCATAATGGCATTAATAGAACTGTAAAAACCCTAATAAACTACAATAATTTATATTTTTATTTAAGAGATATTTAATGAATATTAAATGAAGCAAAGAGTAAGCAACTTGTACTGGTGACTCATTACAAAATTTTATGACAGGACCATTTAAACCCATGAGTCCATCAGTTTGTTACTAGATATATAATACTAATGTCCTCTTTAATTAAAATGTTATATGCCATTAAAATTTCAAATTACATCCAAGTTTACTCATGAATTAAGTAAAATGTTAAAAAGTTTAGAAGGAATGAAAAAATTGATCCATATATCTAGGAAAAAAATCAAGAAATTTTGGTCATGTATACTTGTTACATATTATATATAAAAGAAATATTGCACACAAGACAAAATGAATGTCAGATGAATTCAAGATCTAAACCTTCAGTCATATTAAGATAATAAACTCCTAGAGGTCTGGACACATTGTGAAAATGAAGGACAAGGGCTGGGGATGCAGCTCATTGATAGAGCACTGGACCAGCAACAGGCAAAGCTCTGGGGTTTATCCCCAGCAAATTACACAAGAAAACCAAATAACAAACTCATCTACTGTGGTGATATATTGTGTACCCTAATAAAGCTTGCCTGAGGATCAGAAACAGAGCCAGCCACGAGATTAGACATAGAGGTCAGGCAATGATAGCACACAGCCTTAATCCTATCACTGGGGAGGCAGAGATCCATCTGGATTTCTGTGAGTTCAAGGCCACACTGGAAACAGAGCCAGGCAGTGGTGGCACACAACTTTAATCCCAGTACTGGAAAACACACTCGCCTTTATCTCAGGAAGTGATGTCTGGGCAGAGAAAAGTATATAAGGCATGAGGAAACAGGAACTCACTCTTTTTAGGCTGAGGATTTCGTAGAGGTAAGAACTAGTGGCTGGCTGTTCTGCTTCTCTGATCTTTCAGCTTTCACCCTGATATCTGGCTCTGGGTTTTTGTTTGTGTTGCTTGTTTGTTTGTTTGTTTGTTTGTTTTTTAAAGCCCACCTAAGATTCGATCAACAATCTACACTAAGTGAAAGCTTTATATACCAAATGACACTATGAGCAATACAAAAGCCAGAATATAGAACCAGCCTAGAAGCTCATCAACAGATAAATGGATATATAAGGCCTAGTATACATGCATGATGAAGTCGTAGTCTATCCTCAAGAAGAATCAAATCACATCATTTGCATAAAATGCATATCCAGAGAGACAAACATTGTCATGCTTTCTCTTACACATGGAATCTCCTTTTCAATATAAAAATTGACATACATGTATATGTCACATGAAAATAGGGCCTTCCGCCGGCGGTGGTGGCGCACGCCTTTAATCCAGCACTCGGGAGGCAGAGGCAGGCGGATCTCTGTGAGTTCGAGGCCAGCCTGGGCTACCAAGTGAGTTCCAGGAAAAGGCGCAAAGCTACACAGAGAAACCCTGTCCCGAAAAACCAAAAAAAAAAAAAAAAATAGGGCCTTTGAGAGGAAAGAAGGGGTCAAAAGGAAGAAGAATGAACAATGGAGGGTAATGAGGGAGAAAACAAAACATCATACATTTCCTCTCATAGGAGAAATCTTTATGTAACTATACATAGATGTGTATTTAGTATACTATATATATTACACATACACACACACACACATATATATATATATATATATATATATATATATTATATATATATATATATATATATATACATGTGTGTGTGTGTGTGTGTGTGTGTTCAGAAGGACACCATGTGGAGAAGGGGAAGGAACTAATGAGAGGGGACAGAAGAGAAAGAGAAGGAGGTGGAGCAGCATGTATGAGCACAGGAGAATTATAGATATATAAGAGAAAATGTCACCAGAAGCCCATTATTAACTTGTATGCTAAATAAAAAATTAACAAAAAGAATATTAAGAAGATAAATATAGCATGACTTTTCTCATATGTGAAAACTAGATTATATCCATATATATATAATACTGTATATTATACAGTATTAAAGGAAAAAGGGTCTACAGTGGGGGAACAAGAGTTCTAAAGAAGGGAAAGCAGGGTGGGGTAATGGGAGGGAAAAAAGACAATTGTGTTCCCTCTCATAGTCAGAACCTAGGCTTACGTGTGTGTGTGTGTGTGTGTGTGTGTGTGTGTGTGTGTGTGTGTGTGACGCGAAAGAGGACTCTTTGGAGCCAGGAAGCAGACTAAAAAGAAGAGAGGAAATGGGAATGGAGGATGTTTGGGGACCTGAAAAAAAGGATAATGATGTAGTGTGTGAAATGTAATAATGAAGCCACTAATTTGTATGCAGACTAAAAAAAAATAGAAAAATCTTAAGTAAATACTATAAGCAGTATTAAGCAATAAACAAGCAACAAATTGGAAAGATACGCAACACACACATTTACCAGCTATAGAGAGAGGCAAAGATGGAGAGAGAACACTTATACAAGTCAAGGAAAAGGAAAACACATTGTCCAATCGAAAAGTGAAACAGGTGAGCAGACAGTATGGGAAAGGGAAAATAGGTAATAAATCCACTCCAATGCTCAACTTCGTGACAGTTAAGTGATCTGAAAAGTAATGTAACAATAAGGTTTTTACGTTGCTTCCCCCTTGCTTTAAGTTTTTAATTATTTTATGTGTCTAGGTATTTCGCTTGCATGTCCGTCTGTCACCACATGCATGCCTGATGTCTGCAGAGGTCAGAAGAAGGCATTCAGATGATTGTGAGTTGCCATGTGGGTGTCAGGAACCAAACCCAGATCCTCTGGAAGAGAAGCCAAGGCTCTTCCTAAGCCATCTCTCCAGCCCGACCAGAAATTTTTAACCTTCAAGAAGAACAAATATTTATTTAAGATCTTGACAAGGGTATGAAGAGATATAGAAGTTCTTATACACACTTAGGGGAAAGATAAATTGATGAAAGTTTACAGAAATAAATTTGACGAACTTAAAATAAGTATACTACCTTATAGGAGTTTCTGTTAAAAAATATTGGTACTTGGATAAAAAGATGTATCAAGGTATCATTTCTATTAGCATAAAATTATAAATTACCTTATAGTCCGTAAGTAAAATGATTAGTTGTTTGTGCATATATTAAATGACATTATGTATCTATTAAATACAAGACATATTTATAAGTATTACTTTATATTATTTTCACTTGTTCTTAAAATAAGCAAATAATAAGAAATTTTAAGGTAGGTCATTCCAAAGATAAGAATGCCTGCTGTGCAATCATAAAACTTGGCTTAGACCCCCAGCACCCATCTACAGCTGCACACACTGATAACCTGGACACCGTGGAGAGCAAAATAGGAGAGCAGATCACTAGGGCTTGCTGGCCACCAGACTAGTTCCAGGTCCGGTGAAAAAAATCTGTCTCAAAGGAATTAGGGGAGTGTAACAGAGCAGGACACCCAAGTTCTTTGTCTGGCTTTTGTACACATACGTTATTCTTGTGTACATGCCACACATGAATACCACATATACGTTCATGTGCAAATATACACATAAAGGAAAATACAGTCTACATAAAGGAAAAATATCTGTGTGCATGTGTGTGCTGAGCTTAGTAACCAAGCTGTATGTGCTTCCAAGTCATCCCTTACTAATCATATACTACTTCCTCTACAGGTACTTTGTTCTTGGATCACCCTTGAGTATTTAAAAACTAGTTAGTTCCAATTAAACTTCTATTTCACTTTTAGTTTAAATATCTCCCCTCTTCCCAGCACCAGCCTAATCATAGTTTGGGGCCAGCATTGGGATGGCAGAAAAGTGTTCTCTCATTCATCTTTCCTTTCATCTCATCCTGGTTGATGACAACAACAGGGTCCCATCATGCAAAAGGAGATTTCAGAGGAATGCCTGTGAGCTGAGCTTTGGTTGCATTGATGACATCAGCCATTTATAAGTTTTAAAATACCAAGCTGCCTGTTCTACTAATACTATCCATGTTGATGGTACCCACAGCTCTATGGTTGTACCTTTGTCATAATAAGGAGTCAAATTATTTGCCCAGTTTGGTGAACATTCTAATCTGTGCTGAGCTTAGAAACCAGTGTCACATGTCTCTCAAGAATCCATGACAATTCTGCAGTGCTTTCTCATCCTTTGCACCACTTAGCTAGGATATGGGTAATGAGCACTCAGGGCTGTTGGTTTGATTTTGGGCTGTGAGCTGTCCCATTGCTTCTGGAGCAGCTGACAGAGTCTGAGACGATTTCTACTAGATACTTCATGTGTATCTATTGACTCCACAAACTTACCAGCTGAACCAGGACACTTCGAGTGCGAAAGTGGAAATCCCTCAGAAACCTCCTGACTTTGGGGGCAAAGATGATTTTGGTTCATTCGGATGGAAGAAGGGTTGGAGGGGGAAAGGATAGATGGAGGAGGGGGGAAGAGCAGAGATAGGACACATCTCTGTGTTCTGTATGAAGATCTTTGAATAATCAACTAATTCTTACACTTAATGATAAGAATCCTGAAAATAAAGTAGACCTAGGAAGAGAAAGCAAATTGAATAAATGAATGCAATTATTGGAAATCAGAAATGTCAAGTCTCATGAAAGGAGAGGGCTAGAGAGCCACCGACAGGAATAAGGAAGAAAGATACAAGGGAAGGCGTGAGGTTTTGAAGGAAATGATCCCACTGTTTTTCAACTCCTACAAACAGTCAGTGTATAAGGAAACTGAGGATAAATGGAAGACAAAATGACCTGGGAACACAGACTACTCATCTGTCTGGGAAGAGAAGAGAGCAGAGAGGAGATCAGACCCTTGGCAGGAGGGTTGTATCAAAGGCTACTGGAAGGCAGCAGAGACTCCACGTTCAGCTCAGATAAGCTAAGGCTCGCCTCATCCTGCCCATGCTGGCAGGGCCCACGCTGGAAGTCATATTAAAGACTTAAGCAAACTACCTGGGCAAGTGGTACCCACCTTTCTTCATCTGCCCGTTACATATGAGAATAGCTACTCTGGTGGTGAAAAATTGGGAAACTGTGTGGAAGCCACATATCTTTAGATTCTGATCACTGTTTTGAACAGCATCTCATCTGTCCTGAGTGGAGAGAGCAGCCACTGTCCACAATCAAGCTGTTGGTGTCGTTTATTGTCTGATGTTGACCCTATGGACATTGTGGTTCTGTTGGTCACATCCTGTTGAAAGATAGATGTAGCCTCCTGATGTGGCTTTCCATCTTACTATTTGCTCACTTTTTCTGAGGAGTTTCCTCTCTTGGGCCATTCATAAGTTCATTATTCTGTGGGATTCAGAGAATATAGAAGACAGGCTAGTGGGGAATGTGTTCGTATACATACAGAAGGAAAGTGGGGTGTGTGAAGTGAGTGAGTGAGTGAGTGTGTGTGTGTGTGTGCGTGTGTGTGTCTTTATTGGGGGAAAGAAGTGAGATAAAAATGATTAAGAATAAAATATCTCCCAAGCTTGCCTACCCTTTGTAGCTAGAACAGTGGTTCTCAACCTTCTTAATGATGTTATGGTGACCCCCAACCATAAAATTATTTTCATTGCTACTTCATAACTGTCATTTTGCTTCTGTCATGAATTGCAATGTAAACATCTGTCTCTTCTGATGGCCTTAAGTGACCCCTGTGAAAGGGTAACTTAACTACCCCCAAGAGGGGTTGCAACCCACAGGTTGAGAACGACTGATCTGGAATCGTCCCCCTTCCCAACTTTCAGGTGAAGAAACTCAATCAAAGACATAATTACTAAGCCTACATTTTAAAATGTCATCTTATGGCATTCAGCCTTAATGAGAGAAGCCTGAACAGAAGAGGAATCGAGCTTATTAAGCTCATTTTTTTTTTTTTGCTCTATTTTTCTTGTTCTAAAGAGATCCAAGATTCAAAGCCAGGACAACAAAGGAGCTCTCATTCCCCTTTATGGGGTAATATGTTTGTTTTGTTCATTTTAAATTGGGCTTAAATTAGGCTTCAGAAGGAGGGAATTCATTAAAATCCTGATTTGCGGCTGGCAAGTTGCCATCTCAAAGGCCAGCAGCGTCACTCTTGATACAGCTTAGCAGAGAAAAAACAAACCTTAAAATAAGATCGTGGTCCCACTTGCTACCAATGTATGTTTTCATCAGATGGCAGAATTAGAAAGATGAAGACGTTTTTCCTGATGGGCAGACTTTGTCCACTAAAAATAATCATAGATGTAAACCAGGTATGTGTCTTTCTAATAATTTTATGAAGATATAAACATAGAATCCCACAAATATGCATGCATATTATAAAATTGATATCATATATAATGCATAAATTTATATTTTGCTCTTTCCACCTAATCTTATATTGTTATCATTGCTTTTTTGCCACTGAATATATTCTGTAAAAAAACCAATGTTCTGTATCAAAATAATGTCCCATCGTAGGCCAGTCATAAATCATCAATAATTTGAGAGTTCCTTCCATTGTCTGCAGAGATGATGCCCACTTTTACCATTTTGTGAGAAGGAGACGCTGCTCGAATATATAATTTTGACACCAGATATCTCTTTAAACTCTCAGCAGTGGGGTTCTTACATTCAGAATGATGGTCATTCTGAACCCTTTGGAGCTCTTGCTGGGAGATGCTCCCCACATCCAGGGAGCTTGTCACTGTGACTCCAGGAAGGTTATGACTGGGTGGAAGGGAGTTTGGACATCAGAGGCTTTTCAGAGGCAATATCAGTCCTCACACTGCATCCCACCACAGCCTGCCTCACCTTCTACATATACCATAGAGAAAGGGAGAGGATGCTGTTGTCTACACATAAGAAGTGGCTTTATCTGGATACCCTGAGAACTTCATAAGTGTACCCTGGAGGTGGGGACCCAGCTATACGGAATCTAATCCATATTTTCATGTACCTGAAAATGAAGAACTGAAGATGAGAATTCTTGGCTGTGATTAAAAAGAAACTATGTCTCACCAATAGCAGTTTCTCCCGGGGCAAAGTGAGGATTCTCTGATTAGTTGGGCCATCTAGCAGTACAGAATTTGACCAAAGAGGCTGGAGGTAGGTGACATGACACTCAGGCACTGAGGGAAGTTTGGCTAACTATTTAAAGAATTCATCCTGTCCTCAGAACCAGGAGCTCCACAGAGCATCCTCAGAGCACTCCAACAGGCTTTAAACATCTGAACCAGACAGAATGATGAACATTACAAATGCAATAGGACATCCCCTGTCCCCTGACAGCACCTACTTCCTCTCTACCATGTCCCCTGCCTTTGGGCTCTAAAGAGCAGAGGGACAGAACCCCCAGCAGCTGATGGTATTTTCAATTCAATCAAGGTTCAGACATTAGACTAGGCTGAGAATGTTTAGATGTCAAATGTGACCCCAAAGACTTTTTAATGATCTGAAAGAGGCCTGAAGCATCATAGCGTCTGCCTCAGAATTCACCCAAAAGGGCAGGAAAGAGGTGCCCTCCTAAATGAAGATGTGGGAGCAGGGAAAAAAACAGGATAAGCTGTTTTCTTCTCTCTTCAAAAACTGAGGTTCAGTATTCCAGCAAAGATTTCTTTAAATTATAATGTTTATATAATAATAAATAAACCATAAAGGGAATTAAGCCTATTTGAAAACTGGAATTTGTCTAATTAATCAAAGAGAGTACAGATAGTGGTAGTTATCAAACCAGTCAGCCTATGGATGGTTCCTTAATGTTATCAACTTGCTTTCTGTGTCTGTGAGTTATAATCACACCATCCATGTCAGCGGAGACCTCATTGGAGACCGCAGTTAACTCAGTGGTAGAGTATTTGCTTGCCTGCCTGGCATGCGGGAGTCCCTGAATCTAACACCACAAACAAAAAACAAGACAATAACCTCTGATAAGAAAGAAGCTTAAGTGAAACCAGGAGTTATTGAGTAGTTAGTTTATTTTCTGTTTTGGCACTGAGAAACTATAACGTAAGTAATAGGCAGTAATTATCTGGCCACAAAATTCATAGACACAAAAAACATAATTTGCAAACTTTTGGTAGCTCAATTTAACAACTATCTGGACTCTTTAGTCTTCCTGATATAGAAAAATAAAAAATAAAATAAAATAAAATGTCTACTCAACCAGCGCTCGTCTGTAATAGGTACACTTCAGATCTCCCGTCATTTGACGAAACTCACCACGTGTATGCCCACTTCTGTTCTACTCAGAACCAGTACGAAGGAAGCCGGAAGTTCTAGTTTCCTGAGCCTATAGCAGGTGAAAGAGACTCTCTACACCCTATCTACACCAGACACACATCTCCACCAGTCACCAAAAGGCCCTTAGAGTAGATAGACAGTGACGGAGGTCAGCCAGGAGCTGTTTCCTCCAGACCCTGGCCCTCCTACAGCAGATGTATCCCTAGAAATGAAGAGTAGAAATAAGGGCAGTCAAACCCAAAAGGAATTACCTGTTTGCCTGGCATTTTAATTTCATGAATCTGGTAATGAGAAATGACAATGGAGAAATCCTATCCCCATGGCTCCCACATATTAGACAGAGAATGTATTTTAACTTTATAACAAAGGCAGATTAATATGCCTCTAGCTTGAAATGACTTTGGAATTGTCTAGAAAGTTAACTGGGAGCACAAGGTCCCACCTCCATTCATCAATCATTGTGAATTATGTAATTAAAACCCCTATGAGCCTCCACAAGTGAGGAACATTTTTAACATATGACTTAAACAAAGGTCTCAAAGGACAATTATAAGCAGGGACATAGTCTCTGATCAATCATAGAAGGAAAATGGAATTCATTCCTATCCCCCACCCCCTTCCATTTGAAGAAACAACAGATAGGAAAGAAATTACTTATGTGGGCCTCTTTCTCCAAGAGGCAGAATCAGACTTAAGTTCAAGAAGAAGATATGCCAGACAAGAGTTATCCCAGTGAGTGACACTTCCGGGCTAGAAGTTTCTCTTTAAAATCACCAACTTGTCCTCACTTCTCCCAAGTCTCATTAACATGGAAAGTAGGAGAGAGTGAAATGATAGAGGTCTTGTTCCCACTCAGGTGCAGGCAATAATCACAGAGGTTTGATATCTTCCTCCAATAGAATTATTGGCTTTTTTTTCCCTTCAAGATGGGTTTCTCTGTGTAGCCCTGGCTGTCCTGGAACTTGCTCTGTAGACCAGGCTGGCCTTGAACTCACAGACATCCACCTGCTTCTGCTTCCTGAGTGCTGGGATTAAAGGTGTGCACTACCACTGCCTGACATAAATTTCCAGTTTTTTAAACCCTCCTGCCCCCTCCGCTCCCTGACAGATCCTGGGAAAGCTGAGAGTCATGTACTGGTTTCTTGCTGCTCAACTGCCATTCTGTCCTTTTGTGACCTCAGTCCGCTCTGTGATGGCTACTGCCATTAGAGACTTTTCTTTGTCTCACTGCTGCATTCCTAACTTCCTGGCTAGCCCCTGGTTTGATCTATTGTCAACAAGAAGAGGGCCGTTTTCTTCCCTAACAATGTTTTGGCAAGCAGCCACAAGAGTTGCCTGGCTGTTGTTTTCATGTTGACATGCAGCAGGTACCCAAAACGCACTCAGCTATCAACTACCACATGCCTGGCACTAGGCTTTCATCTGGGACACCGGGGAGCAAGACATTGGTGGCAGCTGTGGACTTGGTGGAGTGCGTTATCGTTGTTGGTATTATCCCACTTTTGTGCTTAGCACCATTCAAACAAGCTGTTCAAGTACAGAAAACCTGGGTGGGGTGCACATGGGCTGGCATTCATACCTCTTCATCATGCTTAGCGTCTCTGGGCCGTCTCACCTCTCCACACTAAAATGAATTCAGGCACTTCCCTTTTTTCTGCACCTTTCTCCAAGATTTTTTCATCACCGGGTCACAGAAGCCAGTACTTCATCCATTCCTTACTGCTGTCCCCAAGAGAGATTGTGTATGTAATGGAAAATAGAGTTGTATATGTCCCGGTAGGACAAACTATGTTGATTGCATGTGAGAAGATAAGAAAGAATATTTAAACACAAGACCTGAGTATTCACAGTATTAAAAAAAATTGTAGGCAAGGAACTGTTGGAGTAACAACTGTTGGTTTTATATGCTTTGCTCGCTTTCTCCGGGGATGAAGAGTGAAGAAACCATGGATGATTTCAGAAAGCAGTGACATGACAAACATTTCTGCTTATCCTAAAATGTATTTATTATTTAGTGAGCTTTGAAAATAGGAGAACGTGTTCTATGCTAGGAGTTCTCCAGATTAAGGAGGTCAGATATCTAACTCACTTCCTTACCCTTTTCCTTTCAGAATAGATTTCCTCAGCCCCCTGAAACAAGATCATGTTATTTAGTCCAGGAAGGGCTACAATGTACAATCCTCCTGCCTTAACTTCTCGAGTGCTGGATTAAAGATGCATATCATCATTCTAAGCTCTTTAGGATAATTATTTTATTCTGCCCTAAAATCCTGTATGGCAGAGACAACCAAAGTTCCTTTTTGTCCTCAGGAATTTTGTCGTTAGGTAGTTGAGGCTATACTTTACTCTTAGCCATAATTGCACATTCTATTCATTGTGCATTCTGGCCATCATTCTCTGGAATAAGGAGGCTGGAATTTCAGGGTTAACTGTAAAAACAGGGACCAATTATTTCCAGTTACTCCCAACGGAGCACATCATGATCTTCCCACAACAAAACGAGACCTTGGAGTCAACAGTAAGAAGGCTTGGTCTTTCTATTTATTGTGAAATTCCTTTTACATATTGTAAGATGTAGATGTTATAGTGAGGTGAGAACGTTTGCAGAATGAACTAGAATCAGGGTAAGAATAGTGTTCCTGTGTAGACAGGATAGAGCCTGAGCAGCTATAAACCTTTATCATTGTGTAATCCTGTGAACTGTCTTTGACCTGCCTACTCCCATGGTAGGCATGTACTCAGGAGGTCAGTAAATCTGACTGAACAGAGACATACAGATCAGTGTGATCCTGGAACTTCAGATTGTTATAAACTATGACAGAGGCTACTGGCAGGAACAACACAGAGTGCTAACTTGACTGTCTTGAATGCCCAGGCGTGAAATAGATGTCAAAGACTATCCCAGTTTTCTGCAGTGATTTCATTGACAAAGGGCAAAATTGTCTATGTGAGAGAAGCAGTGAGTGGAATGGACCCCAGGGTTTTGAGAGTGTGAATGCAGAATCGATGGAAGAGTACAATATGGAAAATGTTCCTGGAAAAAGCAAATGAAAACTTGATCCTGGTCTCATAGATAAAAACCAACCTAAAGCCATACGTCACAACAGAAGTGAATTGTTTAGCTAGAGTATAGAAAAATGGATACCAGTAATGTAAACAATAATAGGTCCAGCCTATATTGTTTACTCCCGGGGTCCATGGAAGAGTCTAACAACCAGCTGAGGATTCTAATCGGAGGGGCTGGTGGAGGAAGCTTAGGGCAGCATAGATGCTGTTGATCTCTTGAAGGACGAAGATATGCCAAGGCCGGACACCTGCACTATCACTTCTGGTTCACTGTAATTCTTCTGAAGGTTTTGATCTAACAAGGCCAGGCACCTGCAATTCCACTCTGTGAAAGTTTTACGAGGACATTTTGTCTGGCCAATATTTACCTTGTCAGTGGCTAAGGATGGAGAGCAAGACCTCTAAGTGTCTACTGTCCACTTGGAACAATAGACCTAGTTATGAGCATGTTTTAGTATGTTTCTATTCATAAAAATTGTGCAGTTAAATAAGAAACCATCTTCTAGACTATCCACAACTATGTGTGCCCATAAGATTGAGATGTAATCATGAGATTACATTACATTACATGGAAATGCATGGTAAATGGGAGAATCATAGCTGTTATTGCACAAGTTTACAACAAGAGACAGCCAGTTCATTCAAAAGGAAGTAATTTCATAACGCCTTACCTGATGGTTTTCTCTAACAGAATCCTTAGTTCCAATAGGTTGGCCTTGTGAACTCTAGTAGTCACTGCTGTATACTCCATGGACTTTTGCTACCAGCGGCTCTCAATACATCAGAATGACCAAATTTGTCATTATGCACTCAGTCCTGCCCATGGGATACTCTCTAGAGCCCTCATGTAATAAATAGAGCACACAGCACTTGGCTAGGACTGTCTCTAAGATACTCACACCAACTCAGTTGAACACTAGAGCCTTGACTCACTTAATTAGCTACTGTCTTAAGTAGCTAAATTTTCTGAGCTTTGCTTCTTCATCTGAAAAAAAAAAAACAAGACAATAATAATGGTTATTTTTTCTCTTTGACCTGAGCACCTTGTGCACAGACTACATTTCCCAGTCTCCTCTGGAATTTTAGGAATGATCATGAGACTGATTTCTGTGCAAGGAAGTATGAGCTGAAGTAGTATATGACTCTTCCAAGACTGTACATACAATCTTCCTCTACATAATCTTCCATCTTCTTTATCTGTCTACTGAGGGATGTAACAGAGCCTCCAACATGCTGAGTATTTGAGTGACTACATGGTGTAAAGTCCCATTTCCAACCCAGAACCACCTCTCCTTTAGGAATTAATTAACACAGCATTTAATCATTTTACCTAATGTGGTGGCTTGAAAGAAAATTACCCCCAAAGGGACTGGCACTAGTAGGAGTGGCCTTGTTGGAGGAAGTGTGTGTGTGGGGGGCTGGTTTAGAATTTTGGAATTTTCATATATTCAGGATACTCCCAGTGTGGCAGTCAACTTCCTGTTGCCTCTGAGTCAACTTCCTGTTGCCTCTGAGTCAAGATGTAAGGACTCTCAGCTCGAGCACCATGCCGCCTGCATATTGCCATGCTCTCCATCAGGATGATAATGGACTGAGCCTCTGAAACTGTAAGTGAGCCATCCCTGTTAAATATTTTCCTTTATAAGAGCTTCCATGGTCATGGTGTCTCTTCACAGTAGTATAAAAAAAAAACTAACTAAGATGCCTAATTTTTCTCTTTTATTGTTGTAAGACTTGAAAGACATAAATACGTAGACTAGTCCCAAATTTTGTGCTGACTGTCTGGGTCTGCACTAGACCAGTATTCCTTGAGTGTGGGTGCATGTGTGAGAAAAATGAACTTAACCCAATTCAGCTGTTATTTCATTCATTGACTTTAAAAATACCATAGTAGCCAGAGAGCACTGCACACAGTGTGTGTGAGTGGGATACATGCTAATTCGAGTGAGCAGATAGTAGACCCTCTATGTCTTTAAAGGACACTCCAAACGTAGGGTGGCTTAACAGCCATACAGAGTGTGTGTATGTGGGGGGGGAATTGGTAAGAATAGCCCAGCACTGTACACACATCTTGTCCTTATACAATTTGGGATTGGGAGGTAAGAGAAAGAGAGGAGCTGGGTCAGATCATATCTAAGATATAATCTCAGTTTGGATGTGTGGTATTGTGTTCCCCAAAATATTGTACCCTAATAAACTTATCTGGGGTCAAGAACAGAACAGCCACTAGATATAGAGGTCAGAAATGGTGGCACACACACCTTTAATCTTATCACTTGGGAGGCAGAGATCCATCTGGATCTCTGTGAGTTTAAAGCCACACTGGAAACAGCCAGGCATGGTGACTCATGCCTTTAATCCCAGAAAGCAAGTCTTTAATCCCAGGGAGTGATGGTAGAAAGGAAAGATATATAAGGCGTGAAGACCAGAAACTAGAAACTTTAGCTGGTTAAGGTTTCAGGCCCCCAGATAAGTTTATTAGGGTACACAATATTTTGGGGAACACAATACCACCATATTTTCCCTTTTTGTCTAAAATTAAAAAAGCTTATAACTAATACAAGAAAATTTATCTAATAAGTATATACAATATATACAGTCAAGAATTACATTAATGATATCTAGTCCATTAACATTTGACAGATTCAGACAAAAACTCCATTATATATATTAACAATGTCCAGTTCATTAACATTTGACAAATTCAGACAAAAAAAACTCTATTATATACATTAACAATGTGCAGTCTAGTAACATTTGATAAACTCAGACAAAAAAAAGTTTTTTTACTTATCCTATTTAAAACAAGTAGTTCCTTTTTTAAAGTAGATTCAGTAATTGACCTTTTTATCTTATCATTTGGAGATACTTTTTCTTGCTGAACCACTTATATAATGTTTTGACTTTCATTTCTTTTTTGGTATTCTGCCATATCTGTTTAGCAGTTTCAAATGTAATAAGACAGACCAATAACCTATTGCATCCTTTTCTCATCATAGAGGTTACTAACTTTTCTTCTACTTAATTTTCTACCTTCATGTCCTAGAGTAAAGACTAATTCTCCTTACAGATAAGAAAATCCATATTAGAAATGAATATGGTGACATGATTATTAACCCTTCCAGCTATTACATCTTACATCATGCCAATTAAATCTGTGTCCCACCCCAAATTATTCTGTATGGCATTTGCAACTATCTGAAATTGTATTACTGTTTGTGGATGTGGATGTATGAAGATGTGTGTGTGTGTGTGTGTGTGTGTGTGTGTGTGTGTGTGTGTGTGTGTAGGTGTGTGTTTGAATGTGCATGCATGTGCACTCATATACTTATGGAATAGATATCATTCCTCAAATAGCATATACTGTTTTTTCTTTGTTTGTTTGCTTTTTTGATATGGCCTCTCTCCAAGTAGGCTAGGCTGGCTGACCAGTTTAGCCCAGGGATTGCTCTGTCTCTGTCTCTGTAGCACTGGGACTATATAAGTGTGTGTGTGCATGCATGTCCAACAGGGAACTGTGAGTGTGCACACACACACCATGTTCAGCAAGGGACTGTAAATGTGCATACATACACAATGTCCAACAGGGGACTCTAAGTGTACATACACATCATGTCCAACAGGAGACTCTAAGTGTGCACACACACACACACCATGTCCAGCAAGGGTTCAGGGACCAAACTGAGGTCCTTATGCTTGCAAGGGGAACACTTTACCGACTGAGCTCCCTCCACAACCCTGACATGTTGTTTTGACCTGTCTTCCCGTTTGTATGATTGTTCTCACTGATGGAAGCTCTGGGAGATGTAGGACTTCATGTGTTTGCCACTGTACTTCAGCAGCCTGAGCACTGCCAGTCGACAAGCAGAATCTCAAGGAACACTATTTTCTCAAAATGTGCTGATAAATTTTTTTGAAGGAGTCTATGATTTCTATGCATTGGTTTTCCTGGACTTTGGATTCTCAGAGATTAACCCAAGAATTCCTAGGAGGACAAACCTAAGTGACAATTCTGAGCCAAGTTTAGTGGAGAAGTCCAGTGCTTAGGTAGCCAGACAGCTGGAATCTGTAGGCAGTGTGACTGAATGGCCGTAAGAAATATTTGGGAATGAACAGAAATTTGCAAATCAAAGTCTGGACACGTATATGTAGATGGATTTAGCTTATTGCCACATACTGCAATTCATTATCCTTGTTGCTGGAGTCAGGAAAAAACCCTCAGAGCCCTTGGATTACCTTACATAGGAGAAAACGCCAAGGTGAGATATCATCCACTAAAAAATAAGTCTTGTCAAATTCACCTCACGTTTTAGGGGTTAGGGTTATTAAATGAGGCTTGTGAAATTCACCTCATGCTGGGTCAAGGTTATTAACTGATAGGGCCCAGGACTGATCTATACTAAAGGATTTTCTTACAAACAAAAAAGAAAAAGGTGTTTAAGCTGACATAGGATTGAAGAACCGTTATGGAAGATACAGCAGGGGTCTTTGGTGATGGACCTCAGCAGATTATATGAATGCCTGGAATACACACTGATCAAATTTGGGCCATAGAGATAGGAACAAGAACACATGGGTGACAGAATCATGCGCCCAATAAATGTCATTTGAGCTGTAACAACGGACTGAACATAGCAAGACTGAATTTAATGCAGATAAATATCAAGGCACGTACTTGGGGTTCACAGATCAATCATATATGTGATCCAGCTGAATTCTTCTAAATTAACCAAACCATTTCCATTCCACATAAGCAATGATACAGAAAATTCAGTCCCTAGCACCTTTCTTAGCCAAATCTTGAGCCTTAGTGGCCAGTGCCACCAGATAACTTGTGCTTTGCACAGTTCTGTGCCTCAGTGCCTGCCGAAAGAGTGTCTGCTGTCCCTGCCTATGATAGGTACCCCTCCACCAATGTGACTCTCTCGATGCTATTTTGACTTCTCTGGCTTATGCACCCTCATGCCTGACCTGAGCCTAGTCTCCAGGAGCCACAGCCAAGCACGCTCTGACTGTAGATAGCTCAAGGATATAAGACTTGATGAATTGGTCAATCTTTTCAAATAAGAAATGCAGGTTCTCACTTTGCTAGAAGTAAGCATAAACTGGATCTAAGCATTAAAAAAACACACCAGGGCAGCCTGCACTGTGTACAGATCCAAACCATCTTGTGATGGTTTAGAACTGAAATACTTTCCAGAGGCCCTTATGCTAAAGGCTTTGTTGTCGGTGGGCACCGTTTGGGATGGTGGAACTTTTAGGAGGCAGGCCTTCATTATTCTCCTGCCTCCACAAGCAGCTGTTGATGCTGTTGACTTTCTCCACCTATTCTGTGAGGACCAGACCTCATCTCCAGCTAGGACTTGCTTCTGTGCAAGTAACCCACAAGTGTACCCCAAAAATGAAGATAAGGAGACCTTACAGTCTACCCTATGAGTGAGTATTTCTTCTGATTACCAGGGGAATGAAGAAAGGAATCTTTTTTACTTCTTTAATATAACACACACACACACACATACATATTTACAAAAGCATGCTCGGTACTTAAAATTTGGAGAAGACAGGTAAGTTCAAATGGACATGTATATTCATCCACACACACATATATATTTACAGAATAAATGTTGACTCTTACTTGTTATCACTGCCATCCTCCTACACAGGTCTTTATGCTCAAGGCCAGTTCACTAAAGTATGGCAATATTTGAAAATTTTCACAGATAGGGCCCAATGGGAGGAAATTAGGTGTCCTTGGAGGGGGAGTTGGGATTTCTAGTCCCACCCCACAATCACCTAGGCTCCTGACACACATGTGCTTCCTGACCACTATGAGACAGGCAAGTTCCTCTGCCATGTACTTCCAGCCATAATTTTCTGTCTGTAGGCCCAAAGGCAACAGAGTCACATAACCAGGGACTGAAATCCCCAAAGCCACAAAGCAACATATAACTTTCCCTTTTTGAGACCAAATGTCATTCTGTAGCCCAGGCTGGCCCCAAACTCAGCATGATTCTCCCTCCTGCTGAGCTTTGGATTCCAGGCATGCACACCCACAGCCAGCCCTTTTATTTAATGTTGTTTATCTCAAGTGCTCCGTCACAGTGATGGAAAATGCAATACTTTGTTGCTACGTTTTGTGCTTTTATAATATATTAAGATGTTGTGTCCATGAAAGTATAGTTCTACTTCTAGACCATTGAAGAATGCACAGTAGAACTTTTTAAAAATAATTTGAACTGTTATAAAGAACCTGTAAAAAAAAAAAAAAACCACACAGCGAAATTAGCCAGTTCTTGCTTGGGCTTCCCAGTGCTCCGGAGTGAGGCAAGATTCTTACCAGCACACACCCTTGTTCTTCATGCTCGCCCAGCACCACCTTGACCTGCAGGCAAGGAGTGGTTCTAAGCAGAATCCATAAACAATGGCTCCTCCCAGCTCTTCCTTTCCCTGCTCAGTGAACCCATGACATGACCCTGATCCCTGGCTTCAAGGGGAAGCCAGAGCCCCTCTAACAGGTACCGCTGCAATGAGGTGGCTGGGCACAGCAAGCAATTAAGTAGCCACAGGTACAAAACCCAGGCTCTGTCTTAACTTTCTGAGTGTGATATCCTCAGAAAAAACTTCTCCCCTACAAAGGTAGAATTGGGCTGCCCAAACCATTTCCAGCTTTATAATGCACCATTTAATGAAATCTTGTATGAAAATGAAGACCAATAAGATAAGTGAAAATCTGCTGCCCTGGTTGAAGTTTAAGAGAATGTGATCCACCCTTCTTTATGTTTTTGCACCTGCAGCTGCCTCTTATCGCCCCTGGGAACCCCTGGAACCAAGTTGAAGGCCATTGAATGGACAACCTCTAAGCAGTTCTAACCAGAGTTACTAATATCACAAGGTAGACATCAGTGATGTCCCAACAAGGGAGAGGGGCTGAAGGGGAAGCAAAGCATTCTGGGGAGGATGGGAAGTCTACCCAGGGACACAGCTGTCTTTCTGTACACAGATCTGCCACACCCAGACATTCTCAGGGCTTTTGGGTTGTGGAGCTGCTCAAAGAGAGAGATTCGGTTTTGCTCATCTCTGAATTCTCACTTTTCAGCACTGTGTCTAGATCAAAGTTACGGGGCGTTTTACCCACCAACCCCACAGCTCCCCAGAGTTTTTTGAGTTCGAGCAGCAGAAAATATTAAATAGAAGGATTTAGATTAGATTATGGAGATAAACAGATAGAAAATAAAGGGTAGCCTCGAGAGGGCCTGGAACCCATTCCAACAGGCACTGAGTCTGAGTGTCTCTGCCCCAGGGTATTTATATAGACACCAAGGGGTGGAGCAAAAGACCTCCTCCCCACAGCACAACCAAGTGCAGATCATCTCAGACACCTGCACTCAGGCCCGTGGCCCTAATCATCCTCTATGCGGACCTGCTGGGTAAAGCCACAAGGAACCTGAAAACAGGCTCCCACACAAAGTTAGCATTTCTCCTGTATAGTTGATGGCGCTCAGGAGGGATGAGCTGCTCCCCATGCCTCCTCTAACAAAAGGCTTAAATTCCATCTGACTTCGCACCTAAACTAGTGGTCCATGTATCTGCATCACTGTTCAGTCAGGCAGCAGGAGGTGGGAAGAGTAACTCTTCCTTCTCTGCATCTCGGACAGCTGATGTGGTGATGTGGTCCATCGTGAGCACTCAGTGAATGTGAGCGAATACGAGTGATTGAAGATGTACAGATTCTTGATGCTGCTGTCTTGGCCATGAAGCTTGTGTCTTTCTGATGACTTTGCTGGCACTCTCCTACTTTGCCCCCCATGGCAGCTGGACTTTGTTGAGACACTGGGAAGAGCCACTCAAGCCACCCAAATGTCTGTTCTTCACTGACCCTGCTCTGTCCCTTCTTTGGATAGAAGGAGTCCTTTGGCTTTTCTTTTCTCTTTTCTTTTCTTTTCCTTTATCGCAGATTCAAGCTATCACCATTTCCTCTTCCTTCTACCTCTTAAAAATAACACATCATGAGTCAGGAGCATCAGCTCAGTGGTTAAGAGCCATGCTGCTCTTGCAGAGGACCAGGGTTTGGCTCCCTGCACCCACCTGCATGGCTCACAATCATCTGTCACTCCAGTTCCAGGGATTTAACTCCCTTTTCTGACCTCCATAGGCACCAGACACACCTGTTGTGCATACACATGCAGGCAAAACTCACTCATGTACTTAAAATAAATAAAATTCAAAAACTAAAATAACATGTAATGTAATGTAGACTAGCATAATATATGTAACATCATAATATAATAAATACAGCAGTAACATAATCTGTCCAGTCCTGGCTCTCCCTGTTCCTCTTAGGGCTGCTTACCTGGAGATAAGGATCTCAGGTTGGCATTTCAGCAGCCCTTAAAGTTGTGTAAAGGATTTCTGTGGGGATTCAGGATGGGGATCCTGTTCCGGTCCCACTCTAAGACAACATATACAACAGAAAGCGGCTGGGGTCAGGAAGGGGACTAAGTCAGAAAGGGAGAAGAGAGCCCAGGGAGCATGATGGGGCTGTGTGAGCAAAGAACAGCGATACACAGGTATGGAAAGGTCGGAATGAAACCCATTAAGTAAAGGCACTAATATGACCAACAAGCAAGGCAGCCGAGCTGCAGGAGGTGCAGACAATGCAACGCAGAGTTAACTATAAACAACGAGGCGTGGGCTCCCTGCTTTGCATTAGCTATGCATTTTTTTTTCCACTAGCAATGTGGGAAGAGACCCCTAAGGATGGGGGCAAAACCCTGATGAGGTTTAACAGGACCAAAGCTGAGTTCCTGCCTTCACTCCCATGATCTGCTCCTCTCCATCTCAGAAACCTCACTCTTACTGCTCCTGTGACAAACTGACAGCCACCCTTGGCCCCTTTCTGCTCCTCACAGCCCATCTGCAGTCTATTGAGAGATCCCACTGGTCCTACCTTTAAAACAGATTCAGAAACTGGTCGTCCTCCCTATTACTGCCAGTTACCACTCTATACCAGTTTCTCTGCCCCAGCTCTAGTGACATTCGGACCTGATAATTCTATGTAAAGAGGAGGTAGGGGTACCCTCTGAGGTGGCCTCTCTCATATCTATCTGCCCACTAGGAACACATACCAATCTCCCTTTCCCCTAAGGTGTGAAAAAAAGCAAGCCATCCCTAGACATTGCCAGATGTTTCACAAGGGGGGAGACTTGTGTAGTTGATAACCATGCTCTAGACTAAGCATTGTTGGCTTTCCTGTGCGTGGCTGCAGCAGTCAATTGTGTGACCTCCGTTTAACAGCCCTGACCTCCCCTCTACAGTCGACTGTCAACCCAGCCACGAGCAGAGCTTATCCAATCTGGACACCGCATCACGCTGCTCTTCTGTTCAGCACCCCGCCAACACCCCTCTTCATGAAAACCTTATCCTTCAGCCGATTAAAGAACCTGACCTGATGGGCACCAGCCCTGCCCACCACAATCGCCTTCTTCACTGTCCTCCTCTTGTTCTGTGGGCGGCAGCCACCGTGACCCTCCTGTTGCTTCTTGAATGCCCAGCACAGTCCTGCTTCAGGACCTTATCCTTGCTGCTGCTGGGGTTCTGTTGAGGATGGACGAGCATGATGTATGCAGAATAGCTAACATGGAGTTTGTCACACAGCACACTTAGAAAGGTCAGCTAATGCTGTTTCACGATTGTTATGTTCAATGCATGAAACATTTTCCCAAATCACCATCAGTTGCTCAAAAATATTTGCTAAGTGATTTCTGGCAGAGGCTGTGAAAATGGTCCTAGAAGAGAGGTTCTCAAATGAGTTCTGAGTAAGGTATAGAGAACATCAAGAGAAAAACACAGAGCCCTCCCTCTCTCTTTCTCTCTCTCTCTCTCCCTCTTCCCCACACACACACACACACACACACACACACACACACACACAACACACACACACACACACCTTTTCCATCTGTCGCTTTGATGGAATTCTACACAGCACATCACCCTCCAGTATGGTTCCCTGAGGATCAAACCTGAGTCAATGTGGATGCAGGAAGCATCATTGATGTTTCCCTTGAGAGTTTGTGGCTGCTCGGGATGAAGAAAGCCTGAGATAACATGCTGTGCATGAATTGACAGAGTAACTAATATCACTGTGGACAGCACAGAAAACAAGAAAATCCTTGAATGTACACCTCCATTGTCTCCTTTTATACCAAACCCAGTCTTTAGACAGTGAACATGGATGTATATCTAAAATCAATACATACCAATTCTTTTTTTTGAGACAGGGTTTCTCTGTATAGATTTGTGCCTTCCTGGAACTCACTCTGTAGCCCAGGCTGCCTCAAACTCACAAAGATCTACCTGGCTTTGTCTCCCAAGTACTGGGATTAAAGGCGCGTGCCACCACTGCCCGGCAATACATACCAATTCTTAACCTGGTTTATAAAATAAGTTAATTTTCTGCTAATAATAAAATCTACTTGGCTCCAAGTCTGCACTCCACTCTAACCTACAGCAACCTTTTCTGTTATCCACTCTGTCTCCGAGGTCACAGGGAAAGTGCTTAGACAAGTGTCTAGCTCCATTCTAAGTTGTGTCCAGTGAATACAATATATTATTATTCTACCGTCAATATCATTTCTAGTATTTCAATTTGCCCATGGAAGTTGGACTTTGTTGAGCCACCTTGAGGCAACAGACACACAGTTAAAGATGCTCACCAGAATTCCAGATCCTTCTTCCTCCTGGCATCACAAGAGCACTTACCCACTCTGGTTGAGTGAGGCCATGATCAGTTCTAGCCCAAGAATTGAAGAGTCACCTCCAAGCTGAGTGTTTCATGCAGTTGTGGTTCCTATGAGCTCGATTTTCATTCTGCAAAAAAACCAGATAAAGGCTGTGCCTTCTATCTCAGTCCCCAATGAAGAACAAAGACGAGATGGAGCACCAACCTGTAATGAACAAGAGATAAATCTTTACTCTTTCAAACCACTAGGATTTGAGTTTCTTTGTTACTGTGACTTACCCTGATCCATCCTGATTGACACACGTCAGTAACTTTGTATCTGAGAACAAGCTATGGCATGGCTGGTGTGTTATCAAAGCAGGGAGCCATCCCTTACAGGGAATGCAAAAAGAATTTTCCCAATGGGCTGAGGAAACGGCTCAGTGGACAAGAGCTTTTGCTACACATGCCTAACCGTAGTACCTGAGTTTGGATCCCTGTCATCCATATAAAGAGTCAAGTGTAGGAAGCTGGAACGATGGCTCATTGGTGAAGAGCATGGACTGCTCTTGCAGAGGACCTAGCTTCGATGTCCAGCACCCATATGGCAGCTAACAATCATCTATACTTCCAGTTCCAGGGAGGTCTGATGCCCTCTTCTTGCCCTGGCAGGCACTGGCACACAGACAAACATGCAGGCAAAAGTACCCAGACACAAAAAACAAAGATAAATCAATCTCAAAAGAAGTTTTCAGTTTTACATCTCTGTAAGCTCTACAAACCTCAGAGATGGTGGGCTGGGGACAGGGAGATCTCTGGGGCTTGCTGCCTGCTGGCCTAGCTCCAGGTTCAGTGAGAGACCCTGCCGCAAGGGGATAAGGCTGAGAGCGTGACAGGGCAGGACACCTGATAACTCTCTCTGACCACTGTGTGGGAGTGCACACACACACACACACACACACAGAGGGGGGGGGGAGAGAGGTGGGTATGGACTATTCCAGAATCAATGTATCTGAGGGTAAGGGTTTGGTTTGGCTTTTCTTTGTCTCACAGGAAGTGTAGAGAAAGGAAAACTGGACTCCTACTTAAGCATTGTGTGAAGCTCCTAACACTATGGCCATTCCTCAGCAATACATCTTAGAGATACCCTGTCCCACCCAGGAAGACATGCTTCATTCTCACTTTGATCCCTGATGTCCTGTTGACAGCCAGAGCTGTGCCATCACCTGGACACTCTAGTGCCCTCTCATGGCAATCTACCAGTCATCGGTGTTTCAAATACCATTGAACATCAAGAGGGAAAAAGAGAACCTCCCATCATAATACTTGCCGCCTTATGCCAATGTGGTTAACCCCACCCAGTACCTTTAATCTCCAGGCCTTATGGAATGTGTAGCTTTGCAATGCCTGAAACCAAGCTCCCATTTCCCAAAACAGGGATCTTGCCTGTCCTTCTACCCCTTGGTGAAAGGGAGTTCAATCCTCAGGTGGTCATCTCTTAGGATTTGGGCAATTTCTGCTTGCAAGCCTGCCCTAACAGCCTCTGAGGGTTTTTTTCTTTTTCTTTGTATCCAGGACTTAAATATCATTTCTTTCTTTACCCAGCTGTTTAACACAAGGTCTCGTAAAATTGGTGGTGGGGGGGGGTCCTCACCTCTGAAGACCTTACTCAGGTACCACATGTTGCTTGACTGTAGAATGTTGACTGTGGCAGAAACACCCATGCATTCTTCAAAGAAAAGCATCCTCTTGGAAAAGAATTTACAGTTCCTTATTGTTCTTATTTGTCTAGACACCTGTGACCCAGAGGGTACAGTATTAGCTTCCTTCTCTCTCCGCTGTGACACCACACCTCACCAAAGCAACTTAAGGAGAGAATGGTTTATTTGGGCCCGTCACAGTGTCCCCAGCCAGGAAGCAAAGATGAATGATGATGCTCAAGTCTCCGTCTCCCTTCCCTCTTCTTCTCCCTCTTCTTCCCACTCTCTTTCTTCTTCCCTCCCTTTCTCCATTTCTATCCAGTCTGGAATCCCAGTCTCTGGGGCATTGCAGAACACACAGTGTGTGGGGGTGGAGGGTGGTCTCCTCTCCTCAGTTAAACTTCTGTGGAAACACCCTAACTGACACATCCATATGTGTGTCTCCTAGGTGATTCCAAATCCAGTCATGAGGACATAAAGATGAACTCTCATAACCAGTTTCTCTACAGACTTGATCTTGGCTAGAGGCCAACAACTGGCAAACCCTGACCTAGCCTCTCACAGCCTTCTGCATGTGTGCTTAATTATTGGATGAGTATACAGATTTCCAGATTGTCCACATAAATCCATACATCCACACATCCATTGACAACTCAGCCTAAAGCAAGGCTTGCACCACAGGATAAAACAATGGATAAGAAGGACTTCTGAAAGACAGAGAAAACATATGAAGAAAAAGGTCTGTGTCTCCTGCCATCTGGTCGCTCCTAGGATGCCCTCAGTGCACTGTGGTCTTGGAGTTTCTAAGAGACATTTTCAGGTTACTATTACTGGTCTTTGTGGTCCACAAGACAACGACAGCAGCATGGCCTTTCTGTATAACTCTTGTGACCTCAGGATAAATGCCAATCCAGTTTTGCACCTTAGCTGCATCGCTTCCTCCTTGGTGCTGGCCCTGCTCTGCGCACACCTTGGACTTGAGCTGACAGTTGTTAAATGCTTACATGTTGGAATGTACTTCAGTGAGGACCTGATGGCTGTGGGGGTGCTGGGTATGTGTGCAGCTATGGCTCAGCACACAGCAAACACTCTTGGGTCTTCCCTCTCCTTCCCAAACAGCTAGCTAAGTGGTAGTGAGGCCTGTTTCATCCTGTTTTGCGTGGGCTAGGACAGGGACCAGATCTGGGAAAGGACAAGCATGACAGATACTCTTGGGGGTAATTTGTGGGCACATAGGAAAGCGCCTGCCGCTTCTGTGGTGTAACTGCATGAGCAGTTTGGGAAGACGGAAGCCAGTGTCTTTAAGTGCTTACGATGCAGCTACATCCACAGGAGAGTAGGACCTGGGTATCCTGGCTCCTCACCTTTCTCTCATCACCTCTCACTCCTCTGACACAATCTCCCCATGTCATGAACTCTGGCCTCTTTAACAGTCGACAGTGCTCACAGTGTCCAGCCATATACACAGCCATTTTCTCTCCTGTTTGCTTGACTGGATCCGAGCAATCCTTCATGACCGTCTCCCACTGGCTCTCTCCTTCAACCTCTCTCTGCCTATGCAACTGAACACCGACCACACGGCATTAACCTCTACAGAGACCCTTAGCTGCTTGGTGTCCAGGACTGCTTTAATAGTTGTCAATCACTGTCTGCATTATATTCATTATATTCCCTTTGGCTTCTGGGATTTAGTCATGGATGTCTTTTGGGCTTTTTTGTTTGTCTCTTTGTTTGTTTTGTTCCAATCTTTTGTTTTCCAAATGCGCTGGTGCCTCTACATATAGTAGGCACTGACTGCTTACTGTACGGGTAGATAAAGAAACGGCGTCTCCACTGTGGTGTCTGCAGACTTCCTTTTATAGAATTCTGCCAAATCAGCAATGCTGATTTCTCCTTTCCCGGGTGCTGTTTTCAGTAGCAGAGAAGTTCTTCTGTTCTTATGCTAAACTGGAAAAGTGTACAGCTCAGGGGAGAATGCTGGGTGCGGGAAGACAGGGCTGTCACTCAGTCCATCTCACCTCGCTGGAACAGCAGTGGTGCTGTGAGGGACACAGTGGCTGTCTGCCCGGCACTCCTACCTGGGGTCTGTTTTCTCTTGCTCCCCCAAAGTTCAGAGGCCAGTACCTTAACCCCAATGAGTCAGCACAGTCCCTAAGCCTGAGTTCTAGGAAGGGTTCAAATGTGTGTGCACCCCGGCCCTAGCGCAGGGCCAATGAGTATGAGGAAGATGTTCGCTTGATGTCTCTGGGAAGAAACGTGGTAGAAAATGAGGTGTCATGGCTGAAGCCACAGAAAGCTCTGGCAGGTGGAAAAAAAAAAAAAAAAGCAAAAAAAATACCCTTAAGTACTATGCATTGTTTAGCTGGTAACTCAAAATACCCAGGAAGGCGGTCTTACTACATATTTTAGTCAGACAGCTGTCTATGAGAGCTCTGGCTTTGGTTATCTTCTGTTCCTTGCAGCCAATCCCAGCCAGTATGGGAGTCTCTGTTAGCTACCCACAGAATAACTACAAAAATAATAACATCCTCACTAAGCTCAGAGCAACCAGAAGAGTGAAAGCCAATGGCAGGGTGCAAAAGTGCTTTATTATGCAAATATTTACCTCTGGGAATCCTGGGCAATACCCCTTTCCTCAACGGGCAGGACTTGACTTATGTGGTTCATCTGATGAGCTCAAAACTTTCCATGCAAATTATCAGAATACTTTAGACATTCAGAGGCAGGCCGAGTAGAGCTGGCAATGTAACAGATACTGTAAAAGGAAAGGAAATGATTTACATGCCCCAAATCAGGCGCCCCACACAATATTAAATTGTTCTGGTTTTTTATTTATTTGTTTTTAACTCTAAAAACAAGTTAGTCCTATAAAGTACAAAATTAAAGTTACTCCAGCGCTGGTAGAGTTAGTAAGCTAGTAAGCCTGTGTCCCCAGCCTCCCAAATCTTTCTCTACCTTTCTAGTTAGTGCCTTAGTGGAGGGGTGGGTGGGGTGGGTGTGCATGTAATCTTTCACTCAAATGCTAACATATTACACACTGTTTATAGGTGTGTTTTTAAAGCCAAGTCACATAATAGAGCGAGGAGTCTGTAATCCTAGCTTTCAGGAGGTTGAGGCAGGAGGATTGCCGCTAATTTGAGGCCAGTCTGTCCTCCGCTACAGTGTTAACTAACTGCTGCCAGCCTACTCCTTAAAAAAGATTAAAAGCACATAATGTATCTTCAAGATTCCTCTGCCTGGATGTCTACAGAGCTATTTCACAGTCATGCTCTTTTCAAGCGTGGTCCAGCCCTATCTTTCTGGTTTCCACAAACGGAGCCATGATGCTGTCGGGCACTGAAGTTATTTCACCCTCTTGCCTCGGCAGAGGTGCTATGATCCTTCTTCTAGGGACAATGCACAGGATCAACTCCGAATCACGGATTTCAAAGGGCAATGAAACTCCTAAAAGTCCTTTCCGAACTTCAGGTCCACGGTGATCACAGCAGCGCCCGCGCACGCTCCGCCTGCAGTTGCTACCCCAGGACAGTGCAGCCCTGGCCTGGATGCCCGGCACGTGCGATTCCACGTGAGCCGCCCGCCCGGAGCGCAGAAGCCCAGGACGCATGCGCCTCCCGCCACTGAAAGTAGGTCAGGCTCCTCCTCTCACGTGACCCGCTCCCCTTAGCTACCTCGGCGCCTCCCGCCAAGGCGCAGCCGGTGTGCTCGGCAGCCAACGTGATGGGGCCGAGCGCGGGCGGGCGCGGGCAGGGGCGGGCCGGCCGCGCGAGGATTTTGGGTTCTCCTTCCTTCAGAGCGCTTGGTCGGGAGTCGGGCGGGCAGAAGCTGATGCCGCGCGAGGTGGATAGAAGCAGAGCTGCAATTGAATGGGGGAGGAAACTGGCCTAGGAGCCCAGACTGAGGCCACTGTTCTCCATCTTCAAGACATTCTGCAAGGAAAGAGGGAACCTGGGTCACCTTGAAGTAGAAATAATCTCAAGGATCCTTTGCAGTGTCAGTGTGTACCTGGGGCAACTCCAACATTCTGGCAAACAAACTTTGAAAGAAAATGCAAAGGAAGTTAATGGTTCCTGGAGTTTTGCAGGAATAACTCACAGTCCCCATTTCTAAAGTCTCACCCACCAACCCCAGAAAACACTCATTTCAATGCACTGTTCCCCTTTTCTATACGAGGTCACAGGGAAGGGGGGTGACAGGCAGAAGAGGTTGTGAACAGGGCTGGGGTGGAGGGCAGAGGGGTGATCGCAACTCCTAGATAGCTGAAGCCAAGCTTGTATGTATTAGGAATAATTGATTCCTGCACCCTCTCCATGATTTTGAACTTGTTGCATGATACCTCTGTCTCAATGAGTGCAACCCAGAGAGGAGATTGGCAAGCCAAATCAATGGGTTACCACGCAGCAGGTTATAAATCTCTTGACAAGAGGTGTACCCACGAGTTACATAAGCAGGGGAAGAGGGGCGTCCAAATGCAGGGGTGGGTACCCTGAGTTTTGAAGGCTAAGTGGGAGTGAGCTGGCAGAGACGCTAGGCAGGGGGTGGGAAAGTGTTCCAAACAAAAGGAACTACTAATAGTTACATAATATTTCCCTGGGGAGTTTTTACGAGAATTGTCTTAGCCATGCTGAGATGTATATTATTTATGTGTATGTGATTCTAAGCTGGTCCGTGAGAGAATGTCCGTGGCCATGATGTTTCTCTCCTGGTTTTCTGAGTAATTCCTATGGACTCAGATTGCTATGAAAAATGCAAATATCTTTTAACCCTTTCTTTTCGATGCCGAGGATGGAGCCCGGGGTTTGCACATGCTAAGCAAGCAGTATACCACTAAGCAACCTCCTCAGCCCTAATTTTTAATTTTTGATAAACACTGTCAATATTTTCTTAAGTAGTACCAAGATAGCAAACATTGAGTACTACTGTTAATATTAAAAATCAGCATTGAGTTATTGTAAGATATTTAGCATTCGACTGGTAAATTGCCAGTTATTTCAAATCCACGAGAGCCAGTGAGATTAACACCTGATCTCTAAGAATGGCATAAATCTCAATGTATGCATTTCTGAGTTCTGTGAGCCATCGTAAGTCTAATTGGAGTGAAGTTTGGGAATTGGAAAATGTCCAGTCAGTTCATTTAATCCATACAGGGAATCACAACTGGGGGGGGGGTTGAAAAGGGGTGCACGTGGAATGCAGCCCTTGCTGTGAACCAAGGGTAACAGAGATGAGAGACACCCCCACCCCTGCCCCCGCAGCGAGAACAAGTGACATGTTAGTGTTCCCTTGCTGTGACAATCAGCTGAAAAGGAGACATTTTTTCTTTTGGCTTGCCATCTCAGAAGTTTCAGTGCGTGGTCACTTGACCCTGCTGGCATGTGGTGAGAGAATACTCTCTGGTTAGGGGTGCCTGAGGGGAATACTGCTTACCTCACACTGTTAGGGTTAGGACTTAAGTCTGGAAAGCAGAAGTAAGAAGGAGGTTTCCAAGAGTCCTTAAAGGACACACACCCAATGACAAGGGCATACCTGCTTTCCAGTACTTGCTACTAGTACCTCGGCTGTCAACCAAGCTTTTTAGCACAGGACATTCTGAGGACAATCCAGAGTTGTTTTAACCCCTACTTGAGGAAGCTACAGTACGCCCAAAGGCATCTGGGTAATTTGACCCAAGACATGACTGTTATGTACAGGAGGAAGGCTGGGGAAGCATCCGGTAATTTCCCAAAGCAGGTGTCCCTCCCAGGTTCATTTGCATTGATATCTGTACAAAGAGATAATGTGACATTCAACTTTTGGAGCTGGGCATGGTGGTGCACACCTTTAATCTCAGCAGAGGAGGAAGAGGCAGGCAGATCTCTATGAGTTCAAGGCAGCCTGGTCTACATAGTGAGTTCCAAGACAGCCAGGGGTAATAGAGAGACCTTTGGGACAGAGATAACAATGGCATTGAAAGAAGAGTATGCCTTGGATGGTGTGATTTTGCCTGCATCATACCACATCATCAAGAAAAACTGGAGCAGCTTCAGGTCCACACAACAGCTGTTTTCCTAATATCCATTCTGCCTCTTGTATATCCATCCATCATATACATTCAGAAGGGATGGGGAAATCTACCCCTTCAGAGTCAGGGATTGGCCTGAACTGAATTAGTATATCAGGGTAGTGCTATTGCTCCTTGGTTTTTGCTAGTTTTTTTTCTTTTATTGCTTTTAATTTTTTACTGTGATAACCCTGATATAAAATTCACGATTACTATGTTTTTTTATTTTACGGTGCTTTATCATTGCTTAGTATTATAAGATAGCTCTCTAGAGATTATTTCTCTCACTTGACTAAAACTTCATGTTCATTCATTTGCAGCGCCTTGCTCCTCTTTTAACCCCAAGCCACCTCCATCCCATGCCAGATTCTACAGTTTTAGATACATCCTGGATGTGCAGCCATGTAGTATTTGTCTTTCTGTGTGTAGCTTATTTGTCTACCTTGTCTCATATGGAAAATTTTCCTTCTGCTCGAGGTCACAGAGTTATTCCACTGGATGTTCATACCACATCTTTCTTATCCTTTCATCTGTCAGTGGACCATTGAGTGGTTTGCATAATTCCTGTCTCTCCTCACATACCATCACTCTTCATATGAGGACTGGGAATGAAGGCAGCCATCTATGGTTATATTTTATTTGTATTAAAATGTTATTTGTTATTTGTATGTTAATAAATAAATTGCCCGGGGTCAGAGCTATTAGCAAGCCATAGGAAAGCAGGGTGGTGGTGGCATATGCTTGTAATCCAGCACTTGGTAGGCAGAGCTAGGTAAGTCTCTGTGTGTTCAGGGATACAGCCAGCATTGGAGACACACACCTTTAATCTCAACACCAACCATAGAAGACCTGGAGGTCTATACAGACAGACCGTGACAAGGCGGTCATGTGGTTGGGTTTACAACCAATGAAAAGGCAGAACAGAAACTCTTATATAAAGACTTTAACACAGGAAGTAGCTCTGGTTCAGAGAGTAGGACCACCGCAGGAGGAAGGGTAAGGTTTTGCTCTTAGCTCTAACCTCTTGGCTTTCTTCTTTGCATTGGTTCTGTGTTTCTTATTTAATAAGACGGTTGGTTACATCTACAGCCAGCAGCTCTTAGAAAAGACTGGCACACACTAAGTGTCTCAGTGACTTTCTACTGGCACTACTGCTGCTGTCGCTTCATGGCTGCTCATTCAGAGGCGCTCCTTATGTGATATTTTATTTGTACTGAAATGTGATTTTATTTGTATGTTAATAAATAAAGTTGCCTGGGGGTCAGAGCTGATGGCAAGCATAGCAGAAGCCAGGCAGTGGTAGCACACGCCCTTAATCCCAATCACATGACAGGCAGATCTCTGTGTGTTCAAGGATACCACCAGCATGAAGACACACGCCTTTAATCTCAATACCAACCATAGAAGACCTGGAGGTCTGTATAGATGGGCAGTGACGAGGAGGTCATGTGGTTGGTTTTACAACCAATGAGAAGGCAGAACAGAAAGTCTATAAAAAGACAGATACACAGGAAGTAGCGCTCTTGCTGAGAGGAAGGACAGCAATGACAGCAAAGGGTAAGCTCAGTTCTCAGCTACTGCTCTGACCTTTTGGGCTTTTAACTCTGCAGTTGGCTCTGTGTTTTTTATTTAATAAGACTGTTCATCTACAGCTCCCGGACTTCTTTGGTTCCATTCTTCCTCCTGGAGTGAGGGTGAAGAAACATGGATGGTGTTTTTATGTCATCTTCCCACTTTTGGGGAAGGATAACCTAGCCACTGACCTAATAAACAGAGGGATGGAGAAGGCCACCCCTTGATCAGACTACACTTGCGGATATTTCTGTTGGTTGAGCCAAACACATGCTGTGTATTGTTCCCATCTGTAGGATTTGTTTTGTGTTACTTGCCCACAAAAATCACGTTGATGCCATGTACTGGTCTACATGTAACCGAGGCACTAAATAATGATACTGGCTTTGTTCTTTCTGAGCATAAACATGATAGAGTGAATGGAATCTCATCTCCATGCAGATGAATACACTGTCCAGTGTACACATTTCCTGGAGACTGGTAGCACAAAGTGCCAGGAAGTCACTGAAACTCACCAGATTTACTAGGCCCCTCCTTCCTCAACCAGAGATGAGCAGTGAGGACTGCTGAGAGACACTTTCAGACCAGCCAAGCTGTCTGGGAGAGCTACCTAACAGTAGTAGAGATCACCAAGTTGACTGGCAAAGGCTCAGACCAACGGAGTTACCTGGAAAGACACTCTTCAACCTGTTGAGTTGACTGAAGGTTGTCCAGTGTGCTCGTTTCCAACTTTCATGAGCTGTCACCGTGCTGAGGTGGGCTTTGGTGGGGCAGCCATCTTTGAGTCATTTCTGTAAGTAACCCTCACTCATACTCCTGTATGTAACCCCACTAAAACTGGCTGGCTCACTAAGATGAACTTTTATAGTATCCTTACGTTGGTTTGTCACTAGTTCCCTTTCTGGGGTGAATAGGCATTTGTTCATGTCTCCCGGGAATATGAACATCTGCATTTAATGACACAGTTTAGCCTATAAAATCCAGCCATATATATATATATATATATATATATATATATATATATGTGTGTTGTGTGTGTGTTGTGTGTGTGTGTGTGTGTGTGTGTGTGTATGATGTGTTGTTTGGTATCAGACATATGCCTGTATCTTAACTATCCTTAACTATCCAAGTTTTGTTTAGAGTTTGGAGACTGGGATTGGGCTTAGAAAGGTCTCCTCCAAGTCTAGATCCAGAATGAAAAGCAAACAAATAAACAAAGAGCATGGGAAGTTTTGGCCAGCCTACCACCATTAAATGTTTCCCAAGAGAGCAATTCATGTTGATGTCAAATGGGCAGCAAATGGAAAAGGCACTCTGGATGTCTTACTCCTTGTCTGTTGCTGTGATACTCCAGGGCTTGTCTCAGGATGATTTCTTTTTTCCCTTCTCCTTAACATTGCTTGGCCAGACTGCTGGTGTTGTATTTGAGCAGTGGGACCAGTTCTAGGCATGGTTAAACAACTGCCTGTGTGCGCTTTCCAAGTGCAGTAAGGCAGCATTCCCAGAGGAGTAAGAGCTTGGTTTGCTTTCTGAGATTAGCCATTGAATTGGGTGGGTTGTACTATAAGGACAAACTGTGGACACAAATCACATTCCACTTCAGTTTCAGTTTCTCTCCAAGTGAAACAAGCTGTTGGAATCCATGGTTTCTAGTTGACCTATTCATCAAATTAGTGAATGAAAAGAGGGTATTAATAAATGCCTCAGGTATTATTCACCAAAAGCTTTCCCAGCATGCAAGTGTCCATGAAGTCTTGCCTATGTCCATATTCATGATAGACTGTGAATGTTTGACCCTGAGAATGAGATGATCCAGATCGCTCATCTTTGTGCATTTTATGATCTTTATTTCATTGTGTAATTCTCTATTTTTCTGGAATGAGAGAAAGAAGACCAATGACTTGTAATAGAAGACAGACAGCCAAGGAAAGTAATTTATTATTGCTACAGTGTACTGTAGATACATCCCAGTAAAGGAAAGCTTAATTTCACAGCATCTTAACCAAAGATGGACATCGAAAATCACTTGGGAGATTTGCTAGATACATTTCCTGTGATTTCTACTCCTAAAAATTGTGACTCAGTGTGGTTGATATATTATGCACCCCAATAAACTTATCTGGGTGTCAGAGAACTCTACTTTTTAAAAAGACAACTACTAATTTGTTTTGTTTTTTGGTTTTTCAAGACAGGGTTTCTCTGTGTAGCTTGTGCCTTTCCTGGATCTCACTCTGTAGACTAGGCTTGCCTCAAACTCACAAAGATCCGGCTGCCTCTGCCTCCCAAGTGCTGAGATTTAAATACTTTACATTGGATTGGATTTCATATATTGTATACAAATTATATATGTATGTATGTATGTATGTATATACATAATAACATATATAATAGTTAAATATATATATATAGTTAGAAAATGCTGTTCGTATATTTCTACTTTTTTCAGGATATTGTACCTATACAGTTCATTTAACAATATAATGCAATTGCTAATCCTTGAATGTTATTTTACCAACTGTTAGGATATGAAGAAATGAAGGTTCGTAGTTAGACATTACATTTGAACTTGTAGTCATATTAGGTATGTTTTTCAAGGTCAAGCAGAGATATATTTTAGATAGACAGGTCATCTTCAAACCGTTTAGAGATCTACAGAATATGGCATTTAAAATGTTTTAGTAACATAGATTTTTTTTTTCTTTTTTTATGACTATGAGACACGTCTGCTCCTGGCAACACCAATGTACTTCAGAGAAGATATGGTCATTGAAGAAAATGCATGTGGAGCTAACTTTCACTGTGGCAAAAGTTAGCCACTGGGCAAGAAAATGCCCTCGAATCAACTGCTGATAGTATGCTCTCCGAAGTGGACAGACAGGACATAAAACAAAGGATACTGATCCTTGCAAGACAAGTGTGGTTGCAGCTTTGGCAATAGGCATCCTATGAGGCCAGGACAATATGGAACCATCACTGAATTGGCCTTTGCAATTTGGAAAAGGCACAGTGCCCCTTTCTTCGAAGGCAGTTGAACGGGCAGTGGACTGATGGCTTCTGGTGTGTAGTGGAACAGCAGATGAAACAGTTATTCTTGAAAGAGTAACTAGGCTGACAAAGTCTAACCTCTCAGTGTAGACTGGCATTTAATAAAAGAGATGAAGCTACCACATGCTGAGAAGAATGGTCAACAGAATTCCAAAAAAAACAGCAATTTCCAGAATTTAAAATCCTGAATCATGATGGGACACTGGTGGAATTCAAGTTTATCTGATACATGGACTACTCGCACTGAATGTGAGGTTGAGCTGTATGTAGGCCTTGTGTACATCCTACTTCACAAACAAGTCTGTCAGGTATAAGCCTGTAGGCTGAAGATGAGGCTCCAACATTTCAGAGAAACCTTGGGTAACTGTCAGGAAGCTGGCTATTTCTGTCAATTCACATTTTTTTGGAAGTCGCTTATTTCCACTTCCTGTTTTACTAGTAATATTATTTCCTCTCGGGTCTCCAAGGGACTTGAAGATTAGATAGTTGTAGTTACAGTTTTTCTTGTTAAGAAATTCAGAAAAGAAACTCACTAAGAGGTGTGAAGCATATAGATTTCAAAGACGTCATAAGATAACTCGTACATTTTGGATAATTTTCTGTTGAGGTTAAAAAGGATTAGGTACATTTTGATCACCAAAATAGGATAGATAATGGATATTTTCTTTGAATTTGTGAAATGCAAGTGGACTAGACATTGTTAATGTATTTATTGCTTATATATTATCATATATAGTTATTGTACTTATTGTATGTAGTTTTCCTTATATTAGTTATAACTTTTATTTTTTATTTTCATTAGACAAAAAAGGGGAAATGTGGTGATATTTTATTTGTGCTGAAATGCGGTGATATTTATTTGTGCTTTAATAAAATTTCCCTGGAGATCAGAGAAAAGAGCAAGCCATTTTAAGTAAAAAAGAAGTCAGGCAGTGGTAGCACATGCCCTTAATCCTATCACTTATCTGGCAGGCTCTCTGTGTGTGTAAGGCCACACTAGGGAACAGAGCCAAGCATGTTGACACATGCCTTTAATCCCAGTATCATCCATAGAGACCTGGAGGTCTGTACAGAAAGGTATAGACAGAAAGTGACAGAGCTGTGTAGGAAGAGGAAGTGAAGTAGCTTGGCTAAGATAGCAATGAGAGGGCAGAACAGCAAGGCAATAAAGGCATGAGTAGACAGGAAGTACTTACATTTGGAAGCTGCAGAGTTAGTGAGGTTGGCTGGTGGCTTTCCCTATTTCCCTATTTCCCTATTTCTCTGATCTTTCAACATTCATCCCAATACCTGGCTCCAGGTTTGTTTTTATTAACAAGACCTTTTATGATTCATGCTACATCTGGTATCCAACTTGTCCAGTATGAATTTTCAAAAAACCTATTTGCATGTGGCCTTGCAGTCCACAGCTCAAGCCTGAGCTGCATTCGGCTGGTTGTGGTGGTGCATGCCAGTAGGAATGCTGAAGGAGGCAGAGGCAGGAGGATCAACCTGGAAGGCTTGCTAAAGAGAAGCTGCAGCCGGGCCGAGCCACAAACAGTGGCGGTGGGACCATGGAGGCAGCAGCTGCTGCTCCTAGTTGCTGGCTGCTCATCACGTTGGTAACTGATGCTACTGAAACGAAGTGTTTACTGCTGCTTGTTCAGAGAACAATTGCTAGGACCATCGTGTTACAAGAAAGCATCAGCAAAGGACACTTTGGAGAAGTTTGATAAGGCAAGTGGTGGGAGGAGAAATTGCTGTGAAGATACTATCTTCTAGGGAAAAATTCATAGTTCCAAGAGACAGACATTTATCAGATTGTGATTGTTCCAAAATCAAAGAGGGGGCACATATACAAATTTTTTTTTTTTTTTTTTTTTTTTTTTTTGCAGGGAGACATGACCATGCTCAGAACAATTTTGTGATGGCTAACTGAGATGATCCAGCCTCACAGACTACTCAAACAAGGACTTGAGATAAACCCTGCACTTTTGCATTATGCAGAGACTGGACAACAAATGATATAGCTACCTTTCCTGGAATTTTACAATTAACCCAAAATTTTCTTTTCAGGATCCCTAAAGATCCTTTGCCCTAAGACAGCAAGAAGTAATTTTAAGAAAATGATGCCCACATTCCCAAGAGGTGGAGTGAGTAGTTTTTGGTCATTTGAGTTATGGATATTGTTATTGTTTATGATGGTTGGTTACAAGTTGTTAATTGTTAATTGTCAGGAAAAAAGACTAAACAAAGGAGATTAGATTTAGCGTTCTTGTTTTAAAAAAAAAAGAAAAAAGGATATAGATAAGAGGTAGAGTATTGAATCTATCTGAAAAAAGATAGAAATAATAGAATGAAAGGGTAGATTATTGAATTTACTCTGAAAAGAAAAAAGGAAAGATATAGAAATAACAAGATGAACAGTGGATTTTTTTATAAAATGGAAGATATAAAAATGATAAGATAATAAGTAGACTTTTGAATCTACTCAGAAAAGAAAAAAGAGAAAATGAATATGATAAGCTAAAAGGTAGATTATTGAATCTACTTTTAAAAGGAACTACTTGTTTTACATAGGATAAATAATGAAATTTTTTGTCTGAATTTGTCAAATGTTAATGGACTGCACATTGTTAATGTAATTCTTGACTATATATATATATTGTATATACTTTTACTTATTAGTTATAACTTTTTATTTTAAACAAAAAAGGGGAAATGTGGTTGATATATTATGCACCCCTAATAACTTATCTGGGGGTCAGAGAACAGAACAGCCACTATATTAACAATAGAAGTTAGGCAGTGGTAGCCCATGCCTTTAATCCTTGCATTCTGGAGGCAGAGATCCATCTGAATCTCTGTGAGTTCAAGGCACACTGGAAACAGCCAGGCATGGTGACACACACCTTTAATCCTAGCACTTGAGATCTCATGTCTTTTTTGGGAAAGACACATGCCTTTAATCCCAGGAAGTAATAGCAGGAAGCAGAGAAGTATATAAAGCATGAGGACCAGAAACTTCAGCTTTTTAAACTTTTAGGCTTTGAGCAGCAGTTCAGCTGAGATCCATTCAGATGAGGACTCAGAGGCATCCAGTTTGAGGAAGCAAGATCAGCTGAGAAGTTGGCAAGGTGAGGTTGGATGTGACTTGTTCTGTCTCTCTGATTTTTCAGCGTTCACCCCAATACCTTGCTCTGGGTTTGTTTTTTTATTAATAAGACCTTTTAAGATTCGTGCTACAACTCAGTAAATCTGGGGGAAGGGCTGCATTTGTGGATAGTTCCACAGTGCTACCTACCACCAGTTCAGAGCTGCACATGTGTGTCTAAACCATCATTTCCTCATTTACATTAGATCATGTCAATGTTCTTTCACTTAGTGATTCTAAAACATCATGTCTTACCCAGTACAGTTCACATTAATGGAAATACACAACTGTAATCAAGAGGGACAAACAGCTCAGGCCTGAGGCTGTTGCTCAGCAATAGAGCACTCACTTCGTGTATGTGAGGGCCTAGGTTCAAGCCCTGGTGCACCAACAATAGATGAACAACACATCTATTGTCCAAAGACACACAGTAGGAGCTTTAGTTGGTTGTAAGACATAAAATGAAGCAATTCAGAAAATGTTATTCTGTCGTTGCAAATGCAGTCAACATCTCTGAAATTATGTGTGATATTCTGCTGCAGAACTTACACATTCTAAGCAACAGCCAAAGTTTGTCCTTCACAATATGGGGAGCAATATTTGAAATCAATGCTCTTTGTTAAGTCACTAAGGAACATTCTGGAATTACAGCACTGAAATAATAAGAGTCTTGATCCGTCAACCCTCCGGAGAGTTTACTTAAGGAAATCGTATTTGTTTGCTGAACTGTAAATCAAACAGGTTCTGGCTTTCCATTCCTTCACACTCACATTTTCTTGCTATAATTAAGGAATCCAAAAAATAACACTGAAGGAGAGAAAAACCCCTTTAAACGCTGAGGACAATTACTTTTTTTCTCCAAGACCCATACTGGAGCAGCAGAGGCAGCAGTTTTGTGTCAATGCAATAGAGTTGACCTCCAGTTCTTCTGCCATATCTAGTCCACACCCATCATTCTTTTGACCTGAGCTTCTGAGCTTATGTGCCATCACCAGACTCCATGACAGGCTGCTATGAGACTCATAGGAAGAACGTTGTAGATAAAATGCCCAACACATACTAGGCATTCTCAAATGATTAAAAGCATCATCTTATTTCTTACACAAAAAAAAATTAGGCAGGTGCAAAGAAGCCCTGTTTACTTTTGCTTCATAGCTTCATCTCAGTGAGATGAATTTAGAAGGAATCAGACTAAATCTGGAAAATTCTTAATTGACTTTTTGTAAATAGAGCACCAACTCTGATATGTAGGCTTCTCTGTAGACTGAGCACAAAATGTTAGCGTGTATATGACATTTGCACAGGAGTCAAACTAAAAGACTTTAAAATGCCTTTAGATTACACAGTAGCTGTAAATTTGGTTTCATTTGCCATCTGCTGAAGACTCAGGTTTGGGGAGCATGGTGGTGCATGCCTATCATCCCAGCACAGGGAAGGCAGAGACCGGGAGGTTAGAGCATAGAAAATGACACTTGTGGAGATGAGTCACATGATTTGGCTAAGTCCTCTTCCTTATGGAAAACAATAAGTAAGATTGCAGTTCTTGCAGAACATAAATTTAAGTGTGTGGCTCTGAGGGCTGCTTAGTTGTTGTAAAGGAAGGTGAAAAGAAAATTCAAAACCTTTAAAGAATGAACATACTCAGGTCTTGAATTTGCTTGAGAGTGAGTTTTATGTATCATTCTTAATGTGTCCAGACAAGAGGAGCCAAAAAGGAATAATTGAGATCATAACATCAGACAGTTGGAATAGAGGGGGGACATTTGAAGTGTTTCATGAGTGGGCCTTTGCACCAAATAACATAGTAAAATATGCAAACATGGCTAATTGGTTGAAATCATGGAGCTACATAATTTAAAGTGAAAATAAATCTTTTTAAAGTATTGATATATTTTAAAGAGCTACTACATCTTATATTTAAGGAAGAACTTTATAAATGATCAACTGTGGACACAGAGTTTGTGGTACTTGACTCTTAAGATGGTTTTCCAAGCAGTCTTTTTTGGGGAAGGAGGTCTTCTATACCATTGGATCACCTTATCGTCAACATTTATCATGTCTATAAAGTTGTTTTCATTCAAAAAGAATATCTAATAATTACTGGAGACCCACATGGCAGCCTGGATATGAGTGGGAGAGACAGCATGTACAGTGTCTCCCTTTCCACCTTGTAATCTTTCTCATGTTTAGAATATGGATCTATGGACTGGAGAAACGTATCAGAGGGGAGATACATGCTGTGTAAGCATGAAGACTGGAGTTCAGACCCCCAGCATCCATGTCAATGCTGGGTGGGCTTGGTGACCTGCCTGTAATCCCAGCGCCTGTAGTCCCCAGAGCAAGTAGCCTAGCTAGACAGTGAGCTCTAGTGTCAAATAAGGAACCCTGCCTCAACATATAAGGTGAAGGAAGAGTGATCAAGGAAGACATCAGTGTCAGCCACTGGCCTCCACACGCACCTGCACACACTGCACCCACATGCAAACCCGTAAACACATACACTCATCCATGTGCAAGTACAAGCACTCATGATTGCACATCGCACACACGTATAGATTTTAAGAAGAACGTGGATCCAGGGGACTGGGGATGAGCCATATCCAACCAAGCTGAAGAAGGCCATCTACTTGGGAATAAGTAACAACAGAGGAAGCCTGTGTCTACCACCAAGAAACCCTAGAGCAGCTGTGGGATGTGAGGGTATGATTTTTCTTGGGAAGACGTGAATAATTCTCTCTTCATCCCAGATGGGCTGCTGATAGCCAACCAAAGGCCAACTTTGCCCAACTCCAGCTTAATGAACCAATGCATTTACTGAAGTTATTTCAGGAAATTGGGGTCACTCAGAAGAGAATGGGTGATTCCAGGAGCTTCATCAGTGAAACATTCACCCAGTAGGAGTGATAACCCATAAAAGCTGCATCACTCGAGTGCCTGGAGAGCAGTTTTCAGGCAATTCTACCCAAGAGTTTTCCCTCCCCCAGCAACTGCTCACTGCTTTTATATGCACTTGGGGCTTGAAGGGTTCATAATTATTGTAAGTTTCTTGTGAGTGTCACAGGCCTTCTGAACCTCTCTCCTCCTACCAGGGGGATTGTTTCAACACAGTAGTAATAGTGCTGCAACAAATGATTGCATCCAGACTATCATGAGAGAAGGGATAAACCTCTGTCTTGTTCACATTACTATGAATTGGACACCTGCATGTATCAGTCAACCTCTCATCACTGTAACAAAACACCCTAAAGAAACTATTTCAAATGTTCATGGTTTGGTTACATGTCAGAGGTTTCAGCCCATAGTCCTTGGTCTCATCAGTGTGATGCTGAAGGAAAGCTTGACATCATGATCAGGAATACATGGTGTGGCAAAGCTGCTCCCCTGACAATAAGGAAGGGGGAGGGCAGAGTTAGGGGACAAGATACCTCTTTCATGGTGTGCCTCCATCGACCTTCTTCACTTGACTCCATCTTCTATACGACTTAACCATGACGTCATCTTCACTTGTCCATGTCATTATGACTTTGTTAGAGGATTCATCCACTCACGAGATGAGATTCAGTGTCTCTGTTTCTTTCCCCGGTGCTATGATAATGTACTCTGAACAAAAAGAAGCTTAAAAGAGAAAGGGTTTATTTTAAACAGTTCAATATGCAGTCCACCATGGCAGGAAAATTGAGATAGCAGGAGCTTGAAAGAGCTGGTCACATCAAATCCACACTCAGAAAGCAGTGAGATGAATCCTCTGCCCAGAGAATAGCCTTGCCCACAGTTCAGTTGGGTCTTCCCACTTCAATTCAGTAATCAAGGGGAAAAAAAACCCAAGGCATCCCAGAGGCCTATCTCCCAGGTGAAGACACTGACAACACAGCCATCATGAGCCAAGTGTTTCCCCAAAGCCCGGCTTCTGAACATGGTTGCATTGAAGATGGAGCCTTTAGCACAGGAGTCCTGGAAAACATGTTGTAGCCAAACCACAGCACAGTGAGAGCTGCCAACTTTATATTCTGTTATTGCTTTGCATTGTGTAACTTTCCTTCTAAGAATGAGCATTTACGTTACATTTTATGAGCACCATTAGTTAAAATGTTCAGATTTTATTTTAGGTGTAATACATTTTAGTGCTCACTAGTAACACTGATATACACTTCAGCATCACACACTCCAACCACGCACAGAGGCCCTACGAATAAAGGAGTGAGGAACTTCCCGAATTCCTTTATGTGGTTGAATGATAATTTCACTGACTCTGGGCTCACATTTGTTTTCTCTTAAATCTCTAGAGACAGCCACTGGTCTTTTCTACTCGTCTACTAGATCTTTAGAAGGACAGTGTCACAAATATATGTGACAATATTAGTCAATATTTTAACCATCTTTAAAGAATATTATAAACCCTGCAGTGTGCAGAACCCTGATGATCCCATTTTCTTACTCTGTTATTTAATTTTTATTTTTATTCTGTTATCATCTTTAGAAACATTAACTATCTTTTTTTTGTTTATTTGTTTGTTTGTTTGCTTGTTCATTCATATAGCCCCAGCTGGCCTCAAACTCCCGTGTAGCAGAGACTGGACTTGTACTCTTGATCCTCCTGCCTCCACCTTTAAAATGCTAGGATTACAGGCATGCACCACCATGCCTGGTAGCTCAACTATCTCAACGCATCCATCCATCCAACAAAATATTAAATAAAGTTGGCTTCTGCTCCCCGTATCCCCAGATGTCAAGCACTGCTCAACAGGCCAAGACTAGAATAACGAACAAGATTGAACGTTTCCACTCCATGGAGCATGCCTTTTAGTGAAAGAGGCAGAAAGAATTAAGCAAACAGAAACTAAACAGGGTCACGTTAGACAGAGATCCATTCCAGGAAGAGAATCCAGGCGATACAATGGTGTGACTCCCGCAGAGCAGTGGATCACAAGGATGTCCCACAGTTTCAGTGGAACCACGAGAGACTGGAAGAAGCTATTCACCCAGATGGTCTTCCTTGGTCACATTCTGGGGCCGCCCGCTCAAAGTCCCACTGAGGAATTTTGAAAAGCGATTTCAAAATGCATCTTGAATCGGACCACTTCTCTCCGTGTTAGCTGTCCCATGGGCAACCAAGCTATACTCACTTCCTCTTGCTTTCACGATTGAGCCTACCCTCTGGAGTGCCCTTCCCACCCCGTATCCACAGGGACTTCGGAAAGACAGATCAATTATGTCTCTGCCTTGCACATAGCCTAGCCATGGCTTTCTACGACAGAGAGTTATTTTCCTGTATTTCTTTTTCCTTCAGGAATGGAATCATCCAGTTTGGGATGGACACACTTCTCATCTATCTATCTTTAGAGCCAGTTTTGGCCAAGCCGCTAAAGTCTGGCCGATGAATGGGTCTTGAGCAGAAGTGATGTGGACGGTTCGAGGTTGTGTTTGCAAGAAAAGGACCGTCCCCTCTTTTCCCTCTGTTGTTGGCTGCAATGAGGACCACATGAGAAGGCACTGCTGTCTGCCATGCATTCCTGAGATGATGAACTGAAGAGAAATATGGTACCACACACTGTGGAGGTGTCAAGCCATTGATGATTACACAGGAGAGAAAATATTGCTATGTTTTTCAAATCCCTGCCATTAGGAATGCGAGTGGTGGTTATGTGCGGCATTTCTGGGTTGGGTCCTTAAAAGACCACCTTGCCTTCCTGCCTCTGCACAATAATAACAGAGATGGCAGCCGTGTTGGACTCAGAAATGGAAGCAGCGCTTTGAGGATCTTAGAGACATCATAGCATCCTGGGCTGCCTCTCTCTGGATAGTTATGTGAGCAAGAAGCAAAGTTGGAAGGCATTGGAACTTGGGGACATCCAGAATCTCATGGCCACAGACTTAGATCCTGTGTAACTGACATATTTCTTGTTATACTTCAGTGAAACCTGAGGTCCTTAATTAGGAGAAGATTGTGTCTCTCACAGGAAGACAATACAGAGCCTGGAACAAGATTAAAAATAGATTAGTCTCCTCCTCCTCCTGTTCACCCAGCACATGATTTTAATGCCTGGGACTCTGAGATCAGTGTAGCTGAGTTTTAATGGGGCCCTAAGTAATACCTACCATTGGAAAACTGCTCAATAAAAGGATAACCTCACTAGACACGTGTGTCAGGAGGTATCGGGTTATAATCTGGCTTTTAAAAGATTCTACTTCTCTGGGAAAGTGGGAGTTATTGACTATATGCATTACAACTGATAGAGACATTCTGTCCAACATGCAGCTAACTTTTCCTCTCTTCTCGAAGTGCCTACAGGAATGAGTACACTAGACACTCAGCGGCAGAAGCTTGATGTGTTAGCAAAGCACAGTGCCGGCGCTTTGTTTAGATAGTTAGAGCCTATAAATGTCAAGCCCACTGCTAGCATGTCAGTTAAACTGTGCGACGATCAGCGTCTTGCTTAGGATATTCGTGGGATCCTGAGGAGAGGTTTTACCTTCCCCGCTTCCCATGAACTGCTCAAGCTGCAGGTGAGAAAGGAAACCCATGCTTTCTGCTAGGTCCCAAAAATGAGGTAGGAGTGTTGCATGCATTATTTCTATTATTCTCTCACAAGACTCCTGGAAAGGGCTATTATGCTCCTGGTTTTATTGGTGGAAAACTGACGTTGGGAAGCATTGACTATTTGATTAAGAATGGTGAACAAGATGATGGCAAGGCTAGCTTTACTTCCCTGCCTGGATCTAGCCAATGTCCATGCTCCTTCTTCCACCCCAGCTCCGCTCTGTCCCCTCTCGGCAGAAACTGGTGCCTCTGACGATGGGAGACGGAAGTAACAGCTGTGTATTGGAGTCTGGAGATGGGCGTTTCTGTTACCTCTGCTCATCACTTTGTGCCCTCTGGGCTTCAACTGTCTGAATACATGGGGTGCTAGAGTTGAGGCAGATGGTCTACATTCGGCCACTGTAGGGGAGAAGGGATGTGGATCCTGTGTCTGGTTCAGGAGTGACAGAAAGAGTCCCACGTTAAGCACTCCAGGCCAACTCCTCCTTCCTTCCCTTAGCATGCCCCACTCCCTTCCTTAAGTCCACACATACCTCCAGGCACAGCTTTCCTGTGTCGTTCAAGAAAATCAAGAGTCAAGCGCTTCAATCACTAGATACGGATTGAACAATTCCTAGATAGCAAGCGTTACGCCTGGGCCACACTGAAGGACACAATTCATCTGTTTTCTACCCTCACGGAGCTTCAGGACACTTCAGTCCTGGGCACAGGTCAGACCAAAACAATTAAGTATTTTTTAAGTATGAAAAAATGAGCCGGGCAGTGGTGGCACACACCTATAATCCCAGCACTTGGGAGGCAGAGGCAGGTGGATCTTGTGAGTTTGAAGCCAGCCTGGTCTACAGAGTGAGTTCCAGGACAGACACCAAAACTACACAAAGAAATCCTGACTCAAAAAAACCAAAAGAAAAAAAAAGAAAAAATGAGTAAATACAGATATAAGATGGAGAGAAAGGAGGGAGAGAGAAAAGAGAGGAAGGGTAGGTGGTTCACTGGGTAAAATGAGGCAAGCTGAGTTCTATCCTCAGAATCTTCATTCAAAAGGAGATGGGATAGTGCCTGCATGTTGTCCCAGCACTGTGGGAAAAGGAGGCAGGCAGATCTCTGGAGCTTGCTGTCCAGCCAGCCTAACGAAATAGCAGGTCGTGAGAGATCATCTCAAAGAATGAGGTGGACAGCTCCTGAGAAATAGCATCCAAGGTTGACTTCTGGCCTCTACATACCCACACATATATGTATATATCTTCATGCACATACATGAACACAACCCCCCCAACACACACCAACACACACACACACACACACACACACACACACACACACTCCTCCAAGTCACGAGTCTTATGAATCCTCTCCCAGGGTCTACTCCATTCACTTGCATGCCCTAACTGCCACCTTGGTGCTTCTGAGAACTAATGCTCACATTTTTCAGTTTTGGAGCTGATAATTACACACAGTCCTGTTAAAAATGACTTCATATAGACTCACAGTTAAATAAAGCATGCTAAATGCAGAGGTAAGAAATATGGAAAATGGAAAATGAAAATTAATATATAGTAACAAAAGTAGATCTGTGTGGCCTGGGGCAGGAGGAGACAGGGAGGGACCAGAAAGGGCCATTAAAATCTTTGGGAAAGGGGTTGGGCACTTTTGTATTTTGATTATAATGATGGCTTCATGGGTGTATACAGATGTCAAAACTAATCAAGTTGCATGTGTGGTGTTATATGCCAATTAAACTTCAGTAAAACTGTCAAGAAAGGAAAAAAGTACCCAAACTTGTTATTGGCATTTTTAAAGAGCAGAGTAAGTGTGTTTTAAACTCGGGGTAGATGAGAAAGGTGGTAATCAAAGGTGTGGTGGGGAATGAAAGCCAGCTTAATCCTGTCATCTCAGGTGACATGAGCTATTGAAGCATTGGCCTCAGAGTGAAAGGGAGTTGCTGGGAAGATCTTTCACCGTCTGGACGTGGGGTAAAATCACTTCAAATGAGCTGCGTCAGGGTTAGTGTAGAAAGGTCCACTGTGGTTCACGCTGTTGAGGTTGTTTTCCTCGTGAAACTGTCGGGAAGAAAGGCCTCATACTTCTGGGAGACAGCCTCCTTTTCCCAACTCCACATTAAGTGTGTGGCATTAGTAATTGAAATCAGCCTTGGTAAGAGCTTTGACACTGTGGGAACCTGACAATACCAAAAAAAATCATGGTTGACTTGCCCAAAGAGGTAGCTGTTGGGCAGACATGGACAGTGTGGTGGCTTTTAAATTCCTACAGACTGTTTATTGTTCAGGGCTGGGGGGATGGCTCAGCAGGTAAAGGGCTTGCCGCGAAGGCCTAAGGACCTGAGTTTGATCCCCAGCTCCCAGGTAAAATCCTAAGCATGGTGCAAGAGAGCGATTGACATCCCCCAGCATCAATGTCTGGTCTCCACCCACAAGCGCTGCATGTGGCACACACGCACACAACACACACACACAACACACACACACACACACACACACACACACACACACACATGGCAGGGCATGCTGTTTACAGTACATACTCTTGGGCTTTCATTTCTCTGGCTCCATCCACATCACTCAAGGTTCATCCCTGGTGTTAACATGGCATCAAGTCACTAGGAGGCGAATGGTTCCCTGCAGGGAGGCAAGGGCAGGAGAGAGGAACAGCGTGATGAGGTAGTTTGGGCTAGAGTTTTGCTACCAAGAGCAGGTCTGAGTACAAAGCTAGCTGAGGGAAGGGAGCTTTGGCCTAGGATGCCTGACGTGAGGGTCATCTGGGGGTCATCCAAGGACCCGGACTTGCTTTTAAAGAGGAAGTGGAAGATTTACAGAAAGTAAATTGTGTCTTGTCCCAAGAGAGACACCAAGGAAAGGATTTGTAGCTGATAGCTGGAGGATTAGGGACACAGGAAATGAATACCAGACAACAGAGAAGGGGCTCTGTGGACAAGGCAGATAGCAGACCTAGACTGAGTTTCCACTCTATTGCAGAAAGAGCCAGTGTAGTGCAGTTCCTAGGTTAAAACCTTGTTTGGATCAGCATGGAAAGGAGACTAAGGCAGCGGAAGGGAAAGGAGAAATCTTATCTCATTGGTAAATATATACTGATAAGACATTGGGTGATGTGTGTGTGTGTTACAGAGTGGGAAGGGGAATCTTTCTTCAACTTTCAATACACAAAATCCTGAACGAATGAAGAGAACTTTGCCCCATGCCTTTGTGTTTGCATGTTCAATTACAGATGTGGTATTTCTATTTCAAGTCACAGGCCCGATGACTTTGACTGGGGGACAATATCTCCCCCCAAAACTCTGCTAAAGATGGTGGCTGGGAAGGCAAGTCGCAACTGCTTGGGTTCCAAAGAACGAAGACAAGATTCCCCCTCACACGGAGCCAGTCCTTGCTGGCATGTTCAGTTTAGACTTTTTGACTTCCAAAACTGTAAGAGAACGCTTTCTGTGTGTTTTCAGACATCAAATTTGTGATGCTGTGCTAGGCAGCTCTAGGGGAAAAAGGCATGTCTCCAAGAGGCAGTCACCAGGCTAGAGAGATGACTCAGAGATGAAGACAATGTGTTCTTATCGAGTAGTGGTTCTCAATCTTTCCCAGTGCTGTGACCCTTTAGTACAGTTCTTCATGTTGTGGTGACTCCCAATCATAAAATTATTTTCATTGCTACTTCATAACTGTAATTTTGCTACTGTTATGTATAGTAATGTAAATATCTGAAATGCAAGTTATCTGATATGCAACCCCCAAAGAGGTCAGTACCCACAGGTTGAGAATTGCTGCTGTAGAGGATTCAGGTTGGGTTCTCAGCACCCACTTGGCAGCTCACAACCAGTTCTAGGGAATCTGATGCCCTCTTCTGACCAAGCAAGGGCACGGTGCACAGACATACAGGCACGTGAAACACTCCTTCACACAAATCTTGAATAACTATATATTTTTAAAAAGCACATACGCATCCTAATTCAGACAGAACAGACTCTTGCAGCAGACAGACCCACGGATCTGCACTCTGAATCATCCTTCTGAACTTTGAAACAATCTCATTTGACTGCTACTGGAAAAGAGCAACTGAGTATGGCATTGGTCTCTCTGGACTCAAATAGCTCAGTACTGAAAGGCATTTCAGAACTAAACATGGAAATCTCATAGGCTGCTTGCCATTTTCTTAACAAAATGCCCAAGACAATTAGGCAGTGGTATGAGATACCCAGATTATTAGCTACTGGACCTCTGTAACTACGTAAGCGCGGACTAGCTGGCAACTGGAGGCACACCCGAGGCGACACATTCAACAGTAGATCTCATTTGGATGGGAACCCATTGTGCTTGGGCGTGTTCCGAAAGGAATAAGGAAGGAGAGCTGAATGGTCAGGACTAAGCCCCAGCAGGTAAACAGAAACCCAAGCCAGGGAGGTAACGGAGAACTATGGGAGGCACTGATAACAAAACACTGCTAACCTTCAGGGCTGGGTAAGAACTGACAAGGAAGGAGAAGGAACAAGCTGCTCACTCTAGAGCGATAGTTTTCACTCCTTCAGAGGTGGGCGAGGAAGAACAGTTGAAACTGGAGAGCGAGAGAAAACAACCCTTCTACAAACAGATCCGCCCAAGCATATGGCCCAGGCAGATGACCCCGGACTTCGGCACTGCCCTCACCCCCTCCACCCCCGCCCTAGTAGAATCTGTATACACCTTCAAGCCATGAAGCCATGGCTTCCATGTGATTCCCAATGACGGTAACACCGCTCGGTGGATAGAGTGCTTGCCTTGCCAGCGCAAGGACCTGTGTTCAATACCAAGAATCCATATGAAACCCTGCATGTGGTGGCATGGGCTTCAAATCTCAGCACTGGTGGCAATGAGAGGGATATCTCTGGGGCTGCCTACTTAGTGAGGCTCAGGACAGTGAAAGACCCTGCCTCCAAACAAGCGTGATGGATGTGCCTGAGGACAGATGTCCAGTGTTGCCCTGTGGCCAGTACACACATAGACACACACATACAGAGACACACCACACACACACACACACACACACACACACACACACCACACCACACAAGCCAAAGCCAAGGAGAGAATTTTCCTGTCAGTGGAGGAAATCCAGATAAAACAAACTCTTGAACTCCTGGGTGTGGTGTGCCCCCGTGTGCGCCTCAGGTGAGTCTGTAGAGAGGGAATGAAGCATCAGGACGAGAGGTAACAAGGCAGAGGCTTTTGATACTCGCCCTGTGCTGCCTCAGCCAGTTTGACTTTGGCCTGTGATGCAGCTCAGAGTTATGTTTCATAAGGAATGTTAGCAGCTGATTCATGGGGTTGTTTTAAAGATGGATGACCACGTGGCATGCAAACCTCTAGCCAAGTGCCTCGCCGAGGCAGAGTATAGTAAACAATAGTTGCGCCTCTTACAGCCATCCGGTAAACCTCACGTTGCCGAAAACTGAAAAGCTTGTACTTGCAACTGTCCCATTCCCACCCGTCTGTCCTGACTGGACCTCCTCCCCATTCCCGGCCTCCTTAGTCCACTCCTATCTTCAAAGCCTTCCCCACAGCTGCCCTATGAAGACTTCTCTTTGTCTTTAGAGCTAATCGCCCTTTGTGACCCCCCCCCCCCACCATTGATGGTAGATTGCCAGAGTGCAGGGGCCTTGGAGCTAAATCTGTACCCTTTGCTCCAATCTTCAGGGCCCAGCCCAGCACCTGGTCCAGAAGAGCCCTCCACTGGTGGTGTGTGTGCGTCCAGAAGACCATGATGCTGCCATCTCAGGAGAGCCGTCCTGTTGAGAGCCCATCAATCTTAATGTTCTCTGCCTGGCATTAACAGATGGGGAATAGTGTGCTTGGAGTCTAGTAAAGCAGAGGCTAAAAACTCAAGAATGCTGCCTCCTGCGTGGTACAGAGACCAGCAGATGCCCGAGAGGCATAACAAACAGGAGGAAAGTAACCTGAGAATCATCCCATCGCATGTCAAAAGATCTAAATCACCTCAGGCCACACACAGTCTCTCCTCCCACGTCTCTCCCCCCAGTCCACGTCCCTGTGATGAATGCCCACATCCACACAGCTGCTCCACTAGAGAGAAACCAGCAAGGCTCTGCACACCTGGTTGGCACTAGCTCTTATCATTAAGGTGATGCTAGTCACTTCCGGTGCTCCGATTCCATGTTTAGCAAAAAGGCCCCCGCAAAGAGTAGCCCCACAGGGAAGAGAACATACTGGCCAGGTGACAGGGATTTTTTTTAAGTACTGCTTGAAGTTCCACATAACTGGCATGCTCCTTAGAAAGAATTCTTGTCTAAAGAAAAGCCGTGCCAGGCTAAGCTGGCTGCACATGGGACACCCATGTGTCTGAGTTGTACTGGCTGGCTTGTCATGGCCTGTAAAAAGGGAACCGATTACTAACGTGATCCAACAGAGATACCACATATAAACATAAAATTGGCCAATCACTCATGACATGGCTCACATGAAAGCCCAGGAACTTTATAGGATGGTGCAATGTTGATGAATCCAAACCTTCACTTGATTTTTAAGGCTCAACTAATAGAGGGGAGTTGGCCCTGAGCCTCTGCATGATTGTTGGCTGTGGTGGTTTGAAAGAAAATGGCCCCCGAAGGGGGTGGCACTATAAGGAGGTGTGGCTTTGTTGGAGTAGGTGTGGTCTTGTTGGAGGAAGTGTGTCACTGCAGAGGCGGGCTTTGAGGTCTCATATATGCTCAAGATGCCACCCATTGTCTGAGACCACTTCTGTTGCCTACAAGTCAAGATGTAGGACAATCAACTACTTCTCTAGTACCATGTCTGCCTGCACACTAACATGTCATACCATGATAACGGACTGTACCGGCTGGTTTTGTGGTCAACTTGACACTCAGTAGAGTCATTGGAGAGGAAGGAGCCTCTGTTGAGGAAATGCCACTGTGAAATCCAGCTGTAAGGCATTTTCTCAGTCAGTGATCAGTCTGGGAGGGCCCAACCCATGGTGAGCAGTACCATCCCTGGGTTCATGGTCCAGAGTTCTATAAAAAGAAGGCAGGCTGAGCAAGGTGGGGAAGGCCCTCCTCCATAGCCTCTGCATCAGCTCCTGCCTCCAGGCTCCAGCCCTGTTCTGACTCCTTCCAATGATGGACTATGATCTGGAAGTGTAAGCTAAATAAACTCTTTCCTCCCCAACTTGCTTTTTGTCATGGTGTTTCACCGTAGTGGTTAGAAACCATAACTAAGATGGTTGGCATGGCTTCAGGTCTCCTCTACCAGAAGCACTGTCTGCCTCAGTACTTGGTCTACGAAGCTTGTTTGGCAGTCTCCTCCTTGGCTTAAAAGTGAACTCTGGTCATCTGAAGTTTAGAAGTGATATTTTAGAATGCAGTTGATGAATGTTAACTTTGGTAAACTGTTCCCCTGACCTATCAATTGATCGAATTACACATTTGATTCTGAATCATGGTAAACCCCTGTGTCCTTACCTTCAGTCTCTTTCTTCAGCTATATTTACTCATTTTAAGCTGTTACCTAATCGACACAATTCTTTTCCGTCACCCCTTACTATGAACCAAGATAAGGGCAACTCTACCAGAATCTGCTGGATTTATTATTATTATTATTATTATTAAATTTTAGGTTGCATTTTTTTGAGGTTAGGATAAATATGACATGGCTACCTGGTGAGAGAGAAAGAAGGTGAAAAAAAAGTTTTCATATTTAGATGCAAAATAGTCACTAGCAATGTAGACTTAAGGAAATGGGTATGCAGGTTAATCTGTGAGTATACCTCAAAGGAAAGAAAATGAAGTCTCCAATAGCCAGGCCTCGCCTTAGTCTATCCTTCAAAGTTTGCTAAGCACTTGCCTATGCATTGCAGCATTTCAGTCTCCTAGTAACTGCCAGCTGAGAAACACAGGCATCTGTTTATATTTCCCCTAAAGAGCATGGAGATCAGATGGATTATCCAAGGTTACAGGACAGGAGTTGAGCCTGTTGGAAATTCAATGGTTTACTAAAGGGATGTATATCATTTATTCTCTAGATAGAGAGAAAGAACACAGGTGCTAGAGTCCAGCAGAGCTGTTTTGACTCATAACTTGTGTGTGTGCTAGCTAGTCACAGGAAAATACCAAGTCTCTCATTTCTGAACCTCATTGGTTTGTCTGTAAAATGGGGTTGATAATGCCATATACCCTATACTGTGTGATAAGTCATAGATAAGATGACGAGTTACCAAGATTAATACTTTGTATCACAGTTAAAGAACACCGCTAAGCACATTATAAACATGCTGCTGCCATGGCCTCTTTCCTCCTTTTCCTCCTCCATGCTGTTGTTGATATGTAGACTAGTGGCAGCAGGTACCCAGGAACCAATGTACATTTGGCCCCAAATTATGCTCTCACTCCGTGTAATCTCTACACTGTTTTCCTTTCTCCTTGCTATATATTTTTTTCTTTCTTTCTCTTCTAAAACAATGTCTTTGTCTTCTACCACACCTGTGTAAGTCCTGCCATCTGTACCTAGTGTTATTCTTTTACGCCTCTCTTAATATTTGCCATCGATGTTTGCCAGAGCAGTACAGTGCTTAGGGAAAGAGAAGGGCAGTCTCGCCATGATTCTTTCACTAGTCATTCTTGAAGAAGAGCCTAGCATTCCCAGTACATGTCTTAATTTTGTATTCCATTTTCCTGAGGCCAGAGAATCCATTCTTCAGTAGTTAGGCTAATTAATTATAATTGTCCTTTTCAATGTTTTGGGTGAGTTGGAGGCCTCTAGAAGAGCGGAAGGGACAACCCTTGGCTTGGCAATTCAGTGCTTTTCACTGAAATTAATTCCCCAGATAAACTGGAGACAGGACAAACAGGTTCACCTAGACCTTTGCTTAGCCATACAATGCACTTCATAATCGCTGGAAGTCCTACCAATGCACAGGTTCCCAGGCCCTGGGAGGCACAGGAACAGGGAAGGCACTGTGTGCAGAGCTAGATTTCACAGCCACCAGGAGTCTGAAACACAGACACTATTCACATAGCAAGACCCCCTCCACAGAGCTTCAGGGTCAGGGCCAAGATGGCTAACTCCCACCTGCCCTATCCACCCCATTCTCCTGCACAGCCCCAAGGTGTCCCTACTTAACCTTATTGTTAAGTCTCTTGAAATGACAACAGGTAGAAGCCACTGGCCAAAACCAGAGCAGAGGGCCTTACAGCTATCATAGAATCGTTCTTTCTTCCTATGGTCTATCCTATCCTCCTCTCTGAACAGCATACTGATGGATCTAAAGAAAATCAGCAAAGTTCTTAGGATGCTAAGGATGCTCAGTCATTGTCCACTGGAATTCAGAGATGGAGCCAAGAAGGAAGGGCATCCCAGAAATGAACAGCATGAATGAAATGTAAGAAACCAGTTGGCATGTACTGTGGCTAGTCCTGGCATAGCCCACTTAGACTGAGCTCCTGACCCTGGCTCAGTTTGATTTATCTTTGCATTTCATAGATAGCTGTACAAGTCATTGCTTAGAATGGATATGGAATGAATGGCTCATGGGCCATACATTCAACTAATGACTCACTGAGCTGATAGCCAAAGTATCTAGTGCTTACTAACTTCAACTATACTGCTTAACTTCCATGCCCTATGTACTCACCTCCCTTGTTGACTCAGGCCTAGCCACACACCTGATTTTTGAATGATGGGCATCAGCAAGTAAAGCTTCTGGAACACAGCACATGGGGCTTATCTACTTTGCTGAGAAAGGACATGGAAAAAAAACATCCAAGGAGGCCATGTGGGAAGAGAGAGAGACCTTGATATTACAGAGGGGGAAAAAAAAAAAAAAGAAAGGCCAACCATGCAAGCATCCCCGCTGAGCTTTACCCACAATGTAAAGTGATGAGAAACAATACATTGTTAGGTGTATATGAACCACCAGCTTTGGAGGCTATTGTCCAACAATAGAAGATTGGGATGATTAATTTTTAATCATTAATTTTTTAAATGGAATTGTCAGGATGAAACGATAGCATGGTGTGGAAAGGTCTTGAAAACGGACACGTGCTACTTGTAACTCAGCGCGTGGGTTCAGGTCAACCTTTACAATGATATGCAGGTCTGCATAGACTGAAGAATCAGCCTGAGGGTGAGAACCACCTTTTCCTGGCAAATGGAGAACATCACAGAAAACCACAGCTGGACACAATGCGGAGGTAAATGGATCATGGGGAGCACGAGCCCGCAATCACGGTGCTTACATGTATATGGCAGGGAACATTTCAGAAGAGGAGGCCGAAAGACTGTAAGAGACAGAATGCCAGGAAGTCTGCTCTGAAGCAGTGTCTCCTGTAATTAAAAATTCGGTAACACTAGCTTATACACTTGAAGTGAAGAGCAGAGCTGGACAGAAGAGAGAGTCACTATGGTCTAAGGCAGTGGTTCTCAACCTTCCTAATGCTGTGACCCTTCAATGCAGTCCCTCATGTTGTGGTGCACCCACACATTTTTTTTTTCCATTGCTAGTTCATAACTGTAATTTTGCTACTGCTATGAATCATATTGTAAATACTTTTGAAGACAGAGAATTGGCAAAGGGGTCGTGACCCACAGTCTGAGAACTGTCTAAGGGGATGGAGTTCCAGCGGTGCCTATATCTGGAGGTGACCACGCCTAGTGAAAGCAAATTAGATGAACCAACGTCTCAGTAAACTGAGTGATCAGTCACCACGCCAGTTAATGAGAACTATTTCAAAAGCCATGGTGTTAGGCTCTCTCTGGAGAGAAGGAAAAGGTTGCTCGGGCAGACAAATTCCTTGACTCAATAAGGGTTCCATATGCAGAAACACGGGGAAGTGGGAAGGCAGAGAACAGGTGCGCACCGAGGAAGGCTGGCGGGCTGTCACACAGGCCTGGCCTCCTTTCTTCGGCTTGGAATCTTCGCTTGCTTCTAGTCAGAATGCTTGCACCTCTCCTGGTCTATTGGCTCACAGGGGTGTAGGTTGGGAGATACCTCTCTCTCTGAAAAGATCATGGGAAGGGAAGCCTGTGTGTGTGTGTGTGTGTGTGTTGTGTGTGTGTGTGTGTGTGTGTAGTTTGCTTCTATGGCAGTCTTTACATGGCTCACTCTTAACAGATTCGTGCTCTTACCCATCTTCTTCAGACCAGACCAGGCACAGTCATTAGCATGCAGTGGTGCTTAGTAGATGTACACAGCACTCACCACGGAGGCTTGTGTTTTCTAGAATCCAGCATTCCAAGAGCATCTTGGTTAGCATGTTACTTTAACGTTCTGTCCAGGTTTTAGCCTGAGGAATGAGGGCCACAAAACCAACCATCCTTTTACCAGGAAACTTCTGCTCAGGAAAGAGCTACAGCTGGCCAAAGGCACTTGTTATGAGCTTCCTGTGCCCCTGGCCAATGGCCCCTCAGGGTTTCCTGAGTTTTAAGTTTCTTCTCTCCCCTTTCTTACCCTTTACTCTTGGCAGTGAGGCTTGGGGGTGGGCATTAATGTTTGCACCCAGGGACCCAGTCTATGGCCACAAAGGTCTTTATGTCTCATTGAACAGATTCTTGCAGACCCCTTCCCCACAGGTCTGAGAACACAGCTCACTGTGGCAAGAGCACTAGCCAGACATGGGTAAGGACTGAGTTCAATCATCACTACTGCAAAAACCACCACACAGGTTCCTTTATGGGGCAGGGGACTTAGCATTGGCTAGAAAATGTGTAACGGAGGGGCATAAAGGTGAAAGAGGCCGTGGGGATAGTTTGTGGGTCTCTCTGCTCTCCTGGCATGCGATGTTGAATGGCCACATTCCACCTCATCCACTCCACACCTCAGCGCCAATGTCAAAAGACTGGCGCTCTACCAGCTTTCAGAGGCCAGACAGAAGTGCAGCGGTCACAGATGACAGGATCCCCTTTACCTTTTAGCAAATAGTTTGTAAACTTATGTTCATTAGAATTCAGACCAATTACAGCTGTGCCCAGTTACCGTTGCGCTAGGTCTTGTAAACACTCATCAAATCTCATTCAGTGTGTAAGTCTCCATGCCATCCCTTCCTTTGCAAGCAAACGTCTGTCTCATTAATTCCCTCTGACAGCGTGGAGATAGTTCACTTCAGCTCAGTCTGCCACTCCCGTCTCCATTCTACATTTGCACCTTCTTTAGAATTCAGGAAAGTAGTTATTTTAGTTGGATATGAGTGGGCTAGAAAGAAGGCACAAAGCTCTCCAGGGCCCAGGAGAAATACTTAGAAGTCTTATGCTTTAGGTCTATCCAAACAGGAGTTTCCTAAACTTGCCCTCTGTTGAAGCCACCCAGGAGCTTAAAAAACCCACGATTGCCAGGACATCACCCCCGTCGGGGGTGTGTGTGTTGTGTGTGGTGTCTAATTTAAATCGTGGATGCCAGTGGCCATCTTTCGTTTTATTCTTTAAAAAGAATCAATGTCCACGCTGAAAACCACTGATGCGAATTCCTCATGGCTCTACTCACTCTGGAAAAAAAAAAAAAACAAAAACAAAAAAAAAGAACGAGCGCGCAAAAGGAGACGAGGTGGGGCGTGAGTGGGGTTCCTCAGAGCCCAAGGCAGTCAGTGAACCAGGAAATCTGCACCTGCGCTTTAGCAGCCCACCGTCGCCGCAAGAAGGTCCAGAAAATCAGAGCGTGCGGCGATGCTACACACGCAGCCCGGAAGGGCGGGATGGTGGGCGGATGGCCCTTGCTCCGCCCCTGCACGCCTATCGGCGCGCGGTGCGGCCCTGACGTCACTCTTGTCAGTGCAGCGGCACATGGACTGCCTGATGCGCTGAGCCCGGCGCTGCGGGGCCGCGGAGCGCGGGGAGCAGCGGCCGCGGCGGGGAGGGGGGTGGGGCGGGACGGCACCGCCTCGGGTGCTCGTGCGAGGGTCCGCGGCCCGCGCTTTGCCTTCTGCTCATCTGCTGCCGTCTACGTTTTTTTTTTTTTTTTCTTTTCTTTTTTTCCCCTTTCTTCTTTTTTTTTTCCCCTTTGCAATTTTGAACATTTTGCAAGTCTGAGTGACTGGAGGCAGGTGAGAGCATCCTGCACAGGGCCGGAGGATCCCGCGGCGCTGAGTGAGTGCGCTTGCCCGGACTGTCAGCACCGAGAACCCGAAAGTTTTTTTATTATTATTATTTTGATATTGTATGCTGGTGTATTTACAAAGACAGAAGTAATTTTTTTTTTTTCTTCCTTGTCTGCAACTGTTTTGAAAGCGAGTACTTTTGGTTGGCAAAGGACGGAGGAAAAAGCTCATCAACATTTCGGGGCGGCGATTGGCCTTTTTTAAAAGACAATTGAGTGCACCACGATGGAGAAAATGTCCCGACAGCTCCCCCTGAACCCCACCTTTATCCGCCTCCCTACGGCGTGCTCAGGTCCCTGCTGGAGAACCCGCTGAAGCTCCCCCTTCATCCTGAGACGGTGAGCGTTGCCTCGACAGCAGGGCTCAGGGAAGGACAACACTTCCAGGGACCCCCTGTTCTGCCGGGCATCCTAATCTTTCTTCCCTTCGCCTGGCTTTGGTGAAATTGGGGGCTCACTCATCACTCTTTTCTCCTCAGTGCAAAGGGGATCCCTCCGGGACAACATTTGAAATAGCGCTGGGGACCTGGCCAGGACTGTCTAGGTCTGTCCTGCAACGCAGGTGACAGGTGAACTTGACAGGTCTGGATCGCTGCCTAGAGTGACAGGGCATGGGAGTCTGCGGGAGAGTCTTGTCCCTGTGACTGAGGAGGGGAAATGGGGGAGGAGGGCTGGTTAGAGCCTGGGGTCCGAGTGAAGAGCTGGGGCGCGGGGGGGGGCGCTCACTCGGCAGCCTGGATATTTGGATTGTGTTACTGTTTCCGTTACTGTTTTGTATTGTGAACTCACGCGGCAGGAGCGGAGAGGCTTGTTCTCCGCAGCAGGGCAGTTCACAAAGCGGGGTGGGGGTGGTGGGGGGAGTGGTCTGTCGGCGGGAAGCGGTGCACGCCTCCAGCGCTGACACTTTCCCGGTGCACTCTTCCCGGTGGGAGGGGAGAGCTGAGCAGGCTCACGTGTAACCGCGTGCAGGAGCCGCCTCTGGCTTGAGCCCTTTCTTGGTAAGTCTCAAACCTTCCCTAGGCAACCATGGCTGGAGCTGGGAACAAGGATAGTGGGTAGGGGGCATGCATGTGAGACCGGCGGGGAAACCAGCTGATGCCCCCACGGATTTGTGTTTTGTTTGGGGCGGTGCAGTTTCTTGCCTTTGTGTATCAGAGTGACAAAAGCGAATCATGTGCTCCAGAATAAAGTCTGAAAGATATTTGGCTGCAAATAGCTTCGGGTGTTTGCATCATTTTCTCTGGAGAGAACCCTGTTGCGTTTGCAAGAGTTGCTGGTGCTTGATTGCGCTTAGAGACCTCTCCACCCCCACTCCCACCCCCACCCCACCACCTCCCCAAACCCGCACCCTTCCTGCGCCTGAAGGAGTAGCATTTGGAGAAAAGCGGATGCGGTGGCTTTTTGCGTGGATGTTTTTAAGTCTAACTCTCTAATGAGACTGTGGAGATTTGGAATTAGAGTGAGTGGCAGTGGGCTGCATATCTCTAAGGAAGAAAAAACTCAGAAGCAAATTCTGTAATCCTAGATTCCACCCACACCTGAATATTGGCAAAATGCAGAGAAGCTCTTGGTAAAGACCAAATCCGGGGGAGCTGTATTTCCAGGCAGGAAATAGCTGCATTCTTCCATCCTAGTGTAGAATACAGCACCTGTGCAATATAATAGTACCTACCGCTTCAGATGGATGCATCAATGTATACTTTTTTTTTTTTTTTTTTTTTTTTTGGTAAATTAGGTAATACTTAAATCTTTGGGAAAAGAAAGAAGAAACCACTGTTTAAACCGACTTTGTCTTTTGTCCCATGCTTTTCAAGCAAATGGATGAGTTTGAAGTTCTTGCCGTCAACCCCCCACCCCCACCTGCTACCGCTCCCACACAGGCCCCTGGCTCCTTCTAAGACAGGAGCTGCCTTATCTTCCTTGTAAATGGGGATAGTTGTAGTCTCTTGCAAGTTTATTGAGATAATATATGGAAAGGGACAGTGTAAGAACTAGATACATAATATTAAGGAGGGAGGGCTGTTTTACTAAGACTCAGCATGAACACCCTGCTGCTTATAAATCTGAGTGACCTCAGGTTTTTTGCTGTCATCAATTTGTGGAAGATAAAATCATGTCAGGTTATTGGCGGTTTCCTTAAAAAAAAAAAAAATCACATCATTGTACATAATCTTGGTGTGTTATTTTCCCAGCATAGATTCAGTGACTTATCCCTTCAAATAACACACCGAGACGACTGTTCTCTTGATTGTATTCCAAATCACCCTGTAGCCCGCACTACAGACTGGTGCTTTCTTTCCAAAGTAAATAGGAAGGTGCTGAAACTCTAGATCCACAAAAGACAGCATCCAGAGGGCCTTGGTGCCCCTGAGAAGTAGTTTGGTAACAGATGGCAGGAAAGCTGGTGACCCTTTTCTCTTCTGTTTTTAAAACAAAGCTCACCTTTGCTTCTCCTTCAGCATTTAGCAAAGATAAAGACAAAGGAAAGAAGCTGGATGATGAGAGCAACAGCCCGACCGTCCCCCAGTCGCCTTCTTGGACCCACCTTATGGACAAGACCCTTCCCTATGACGGAGATACTTTCCAGTTGAATACATGGACCTGGAGGAATTTCTGTCAGAAAATGCATCCCCCCCAGTCCATCGCAGCATGACCACAGCCCGCACCCTCCTGGGTTGCAACCGGCGTCCTCCACGGCTCCCTCGGTCATGGACCTCAGCAGCCGGGCATCTGCACCTCTCCACCCTGGCATCCCATCTCCAACTGTATGCAGAGCCCTATCAGACCAGGTAAATTCTGGAAAGTTCACCCATTAGATGTGGGAGTGGGGGGGCCGCGGGGAGAGGTTGGCACGAGTAGGAAGGAGACTTGAGCACACCTTCCTGGAGAGGAAGCCTCTCCTCTTCTGTTCTGAACATCCTTCCTCCTTCACTGAGCATGCCCAGCTCTCACCTGCAGAGTCAGTTAAATTGGGACTCTATGGACCTGCCCTCAGAAAGCTGGTGTTTTCAGATCTGGGGTGCGAACCCGGATGTTCATTTTAACCAGCTCCAAGGAGAATTCTGAGTAGTTGGTTCAAAGGCTACAGTTTAAGATTACTCCAGCCTAGAGTTAATGACTGGGCTAATGGTTAATGTAAACATCCATCCTATCTCCTGCCCCTCCTCCTGGGTCCCCAAACACAAAACATAATAGGATCTTGCTGGATAATTTGAGTAGACCCCAGAAGGCTGGGTTAACCCATATCCGTTCTTCTCTGGCCCAAAGGGGTCAACGCTAGGAAAGGGGTGGGACAATTTTTTTTTTCATTCATCTCCTCTTGTCCTTGACTAAGACCCAGAATCTAAACAAAAGCAGGCCCTCCCATTAGCTGAGGCTGAGCCTCTTTCTTCTTAGCACTCTGTGTTCCTGGGGGCCAATCTGCCTTTCTGTTCTAGCTTTTCACTGTCATCTGCTCATCACATTTATTCCACCTTTATCAAGGCCTGTGACAGGGCTGGGGAGAGAAGCTCCTGTCAATACGTGCTTGTGTGAGGACCAGAATTTGACCCCTAGTGCCCTCGTAATAAACCAGGCATAGTGGCACACTGGTAACCCTAGTGCTGAGGAGGTGGATACCCGAGGATCGCTGAGGTTAGTGGGCAGCCAGCTAAATCAAATCAAACACATACACACACACACACACACACACACACACAACACACACACACACACACACACTGCATTGAAACAGGCTCACACATATATGCAAATGAACAATGAAAGCCGTTTTTAAGTGACACAAAAACATTACCTGGAAAGAACTAGCCTTTAAAATCCATTGCCAAATGGGCAGGGATAAGCACAGACTGAGGCAGCCCTGGATCCATACCTTTACTACTCCACAGCACCAACCAAGAAGGAAGAAAGATCACTGTATGTGCCGGTTCCAGGAACAAAGATTCAAACTGATAAATTGACAGGAAGGTCACCGAACGGAAGGTCTTAGCTGCAGGAAAGGCAGAAAACAGGACAAGGAGAGACTTGTGTTAGCATTTGCAGCTGAACTCTGTGTCCTCGACTCAGGCAGAAATTTCTGTCACACATAGAGCAGGGCTTAAATGGAAGGGAAAGAGGGGGTAGAGAGGGCTCACCTACCTTTCTGGGTTAGTTCTGAGTTCAGATTCACTCTTTTGTACATCTCTGGGCTTTCAAATCTATTTTACCCCATCTCCCAAATCCACTTTGGTTGATAACTCTAGGCCATGGGTTCTATTGGAATGAAGTCTTAACCTGCTGCTACCCCAGGAGACAGCATCACCCTCTTGGTGTGAATTAGACGGCTTGCTATGAAGAATGCATAGCTCCACTGTCCTCAGTTTCTTCACTGGGAAATGTAGCTAGCAAAATACTATGCTGGATATAACGATGTACCACAGGGAGAGAGAGGGCAGAGTCTCCCCACATTCTGCTGCACATCTGAGTGACCTTAGCAATGGCAGAGCCTCTTGGAGCCTCAGTTTCCCCTTTAATAGAAAGGTGTAATTTCAATTTGATGGAGGTGATTTTGGAAGTTATAGACAATGCACCAAGGTCAGGTGGCTAGCTTCGGGTGTTTGTTAATTCACGTGGTTGTGACTGTTGCTAACTTTCCCTGTTAGGACAGTGTCACTTGAAATACCTTCCTAAAAGTCACTAGAGACAGTACACAGCCTCTCTCTGGAGGGAAGTATCAGGAGAGTTTGCTCAGTGTCTAGGGTGTTCCTACTGAGAGTGAGAAATTGAGACCTTAGAATTCGAGGCTCAAGTCATTTCTCAGAGCTCCCTAGAGACCACGATGGTCCATGACTCAGGTGATGGGGATTACCCACTCAGAGTTGCTGTCCTTAGCAAGGAACTCCCAAGTGTCTGTGAGTATCACTTCATTAAGTTACGGAAGAAACATGCTGAGGGATCTGGAAAACAACCCCTCCATTTAAATATCCTTTAAAAGGTTAGTTGAATTACATTTGAAAATGATTTTATTCTTCAAATTGAAAAATGCAGTGGTAGTTATAACAAGAAAAAAATCAAAACTCTTTTTCAAATGAGAATAGATAAAAAAATCACATTCTGCAATTCATACAATGGTGCTCATGATAAAGATTTATACTGAGAAATGAAATGCTACGGGACACAGCTTGATGGATGTGTTGTGTCAAGCCAACCAGAAAAAAAAAAAAAAAAGACAACGTTCTTGACTGTTCTGCATAGCTCACAGGGCTGACCAGAATAGAAATACCGAGTGAATCTTGAGGAAAGTAAGTCCTCAGAACGGAAGAGCGCAATGTAGCCATGAGCATTCTGAGAACTGTGTGATTTCAGCCCCAACTGAGATTTCTCAACCTTGGCACTCTCCCTGGAGGACAAGTCTTGTGTTGTACAGCCCTGTGGATTACAGGATGTTAAAGGATATCTCTACTCTCCCCGTTAGATGCCAGTGGCACCCCACCCTCCAGCCGTGGCAGGTAAAAGTGTCTTCAGTCACCTCCAAATGTCCCCCCGGAATAAAATCTTTCCTAGCTGAGAATTAATGACATGGACCTTCAATGTGAGCAGCAAAATCTAGACTTAATTTAAGTTGCTATCATACAAATGAGTACTTTTTTATCCCTATAATACTCTATGGCAAAACTTTGGGGAAGGTCCAGAGACAAAAAAATATATGGATATTAATAAGAGTGTTCTGCACTTTTAGGGGATAGAATGAAGTCATCAGGGTAGCCAGGAGATGGTGCAGCACAGTTCAAACATTTGCCTTCAACTGCTTGCTCAGTGTGCAGCTTTTGAGTTCTGCTCAAACAGCATCGTGTCAATAGCATTGCGTCACCTGTCTGGGTGAAAGGTAGGGAAGCTAGATGGACAGATCATGCAGGATGAGGTGGAGCTTGAGAGTATCTTGGAATAACAAGGTGAGCCTAGTTGAAAACTGTCCATCATGACTGCTCCCCAGACCCTTTCCGTATGTTAGGCATCCTGATCCAGTTCCTCCGTGTTGTACTCTAGAGACACATTGAAAGCTGTGGTGGTGGTGGTGGTGGTGGTGGTGGTGGTGATGCCATGGTTGTCCTGTCCATGAAGGGGAGAGTGGTGGGTCTTGGATGTAGGGCCCTCAGGGTGTCTGAGTGCAGCATGCTGGCTGTTCCCAGCCCAGCAGGATGGCAGAAAGTCATTCTGTATGCTTTGCTCTTTGTACATCAGATTATATCAGAGGTCATGGGGAAAGCATGCTCCTGGCGGTTATGTGCTGGGTACTTAGAAAAATAAGTATTGTCCTGAGAATTGAGTGACTGCTTTAAGGAAAGCTGTCCTTTAGGGACAGTCATCTATTATATATAAATATATATATAGCTTTGGGTGTCCTGCCTTTTTTTTTTTTTTTTTTTGAGACAGGGTTTCTCTGTGTAGCTTTGGGCCTTTCCTGGATCTCTCTCTCTGTAGACCAGGCTGGCCTCGAACTCACAAAGATCCGCCTGCTTCTGCCTCCCGAGTGCTGGGATTAAAGGCGTGGTGGTGTCCTGCCTCTTTAAGACCCAGATTCAGTTGAGAATTAAGAAGGTTTCTTTTCAGTTCTGAGCCCAGGGACTGAGCTATGATGAAGGCTGGGTGCACAGAAATGTGAAAATCCTTCTGTGTGGTCACATGTGGGAAGAGAAGGACTTTGAGTGAATGGTACCCAGAGAAGGGGATGGGACACTTGCTGTGGCTTTGCAGCCTGCAGTTTGTGTCTTCTTCTGCTTCGTGTCCTTGGTGGTGGGACTCTTGACATGGGAGGGAAATTCCAGCTTTGGAGTTTGTGTCATTATGTGGGGAGCTCTGGGCAGGTGGTTTCAGGATTATGGGAAATCCCACAGAGGAAAATGGGTGAAGCTTGCTTTAAAGGACCTGCAGATCATATCTTTTCCTACCCAGCGTATGTCCATTCGCTGGCTGGGAGCCGTATGAGTGATGGTGTCTTGTACAGCACTTTGAGACTCTTGGGAGTTTCTACTTCACTTAGATCAAGAAAATTCTGAAAGGGAGACAAAAAGTCCAGTTTGTTCTGAATGCAGTCTCTTAGAATTACTTACCTTGTCCACCATGCCCTAAAAGGGGACAGACTTAGCCTGTTCTCCTGTCCATGTTGCTGACATATACTGAATAGCAATCCCTTGCCTGGGGCAAGAGATACTCAGGGAGGGAAATGGAAAGCAAGACCGCTTGGCCGTAGAAATGAAGGCTTTGGTACCGGAGGTTGAGCTTTGCATCCTAGACCCACCCTTGGCCTGCCAGGTCATTTTGTGTCTGCTTCTCAACCTCTCTAAGCCCCAGTTTTACGGAGAAATAGAGTGTAGGCTATAAATAATCTTTTCCCCAGGGAGTTCATCAGGCTTAAACACGATGAGCATGGCAAAATGCGATGAATTGTGGGGCACAGGAAAGCTCGATGGAAAGTGTCCTTAGGAGAGCAGTGGCGGGGTAAAGGAATGACGGGGTTCCCTGTCCCCATTCTCCATTTCGGGATTTGTTCATCTAGTCCTCTTCCCTCTGCCCAAAAATAGGACATGCTTTTTTTTCTTTTTTCTTTCTTTTTCCCTCAGCATGCCCAACAATCATTTCTTGCAGCTGGTGTGACCTGTCTCTCCCTCCTGGGTTAGAACAAATTACTTCCCTGATGTTAACCTAGCACTACCATCTCTAGGTTAGCAGCTCCTCTTCTGCCTGTGGGAAACAACCCAGCATCCATCCATCCCCCACCCCTAGGTCTCATGGGAGCCCTGGACACCCTGGCTGCCCGCCTGCAGGACCGGGTGCTCCAGGCACGTGGCCATGCCCTGTGGAGCTTGCCCAACTCTGGGTGGTGTACCGGCTTGTTTTTTTTTTTTTTTTCCTTCTTCCCTCCTCCCTCTCGCTTCTCTTCCCAAGAGAACTATTCCAAGTGCCAGTGAGCCATTGTAATCCTGACCCTAGCATGAGAAAGCTGAGCTCCAAAGGGAGGGCCATTGACAGGCCAGGGAAACCTGTTCTGTCTAGCATCCAAGCCAGCCCCTAAGCCTGGCCCTCTGGCCTGCCTCTCAGAGGCCCTGTCTCCTCTGTCTTTCCTGCACCGTGGCTGTGGGCAGGATTCCTGGAGGCCGGCTGCTGCCAAGGGTCTTGGCAGAGCGTTTTCAGTTCAGTGCTGTGCCTACCAGACTAGAAAAATAGCACTCGAAAGACAGAATTAGGTGGAGAAAGGGGAGAGATGGTGAGGGAGTTGGAGGGAGCCCTGATGACATCCTAATGCAGAACGCCGGAGGGTGAGGCGACAGCCGTGATTTATTATGTGACTCTGACACCTCTCTTCCAACTAGCACTAATCACTTTTACCCAGGAATCATTTTTTATGTCTTAGCAGTGAAAGTGAAGGGGAGACGGAAGATAGAGGAAGTAATAAGATGGGAAACGCATTAACAGCAACCAGAAGGCGGAGAGGACGGGTGGTACAGGGTTTGGTTCTGTCATGTCAGGAACATTGATACTGACCCTTTGTCATTCTTGTGTTTCACATACGTGCCCCCCTGCAAACATCTTCACCTCAACCACGGAACCATTATTTTTGCGGTAAACCTAAATTTTCTTAAGACCTAATGGCCTGGTGGCTCACCACATATCGTGTGTCTCAGAATCTTCTGGGTCTGAAACATGGATGTCCACATACAAGGTAGCATGGGCTCTGAAAAACACAGCCAAGGATGAGTCCTGACGCAGCCCCTTCCGGGCTCCCAGCTGAGGTCGGGTAAGTCGTTTAAGTGATGTGAGCTGCTGGGTTCCCGTGTGGAGTTCTGGAATCATCACAGGGTTGTGAAGGTCCTCTGAGGCAGGGCACGGTAGGGCAGAAGCACGGAGCCTGGAACACGGCCACCAATCTCCGGGGAGTGTCATTCTCTTAGGGGACTGAGCCTGAGACTCAGAGAGTCTTCACGCTGCCCTCCTGACCAGAGTTCAGGTCAAGGACTCAGGATTTCTTCTGCCTCTCTAGTTTGTCTTACCTGGCCCTCACTTAGCCTCTGGCTTTTATTCAGGTGATCGGTCATGGCTAATGGTGACCTTTACTCATGTCTCCTCACTTACAGGATTAAAAACTGAAGCAAGCAAACAAAATGCAGCTTGAAGAAGTGCTTGCTTAGATTTATCTCATGAGTTATTGGCTAGTATATCTTCCAATGCCACAGCCTAATTTTTTATAGGAAGTTTTCATAACTGCACTTGACCCCAGGAGAAAAAAAGCAAGACTTCTTGGGAAAGGAGAGTTCAGTTGATAGTCCTGGCGACCCGCAAAACCGTTTATTAATCACCCCACCCCATGTTTTCCTTTAGTGTATACATCCTCAAACTTCTTTAACTTCCTTATGCAAGAAGGGCCCAGCAGACGCCATGTTTCCCACAAGTCAGCTCTGCTGCCTTTCTCTGGTGATACAGGGATTAGACTGGACCGGAGAAGGCTGCAAGATGCCAGGGGCAGGATGGACAGGCCCAGAAATAGCATCAGGTTTTGTTTTGTTACCATTGTGCTCCTGGGGGAAGACCGAGGAGCCAGGATCTGGTTGCTTGTCTCCAGAGGGTGGTCATTTCAGAAGGAAGTTCAAACTTCACACACATCAGTACCAGGACAAACTATGCTCTCAGTGCCAAGTGATGAGTTTATTGAGGCCTCAGGTGTCTACTGAAAAGAGGAGGACGAAATAGACACGTATAACATTTAAAACTACAGAAGAGATTAGTGCCAGCCCTAGCTGACAGACCCCACAGGAAGTGCCCCTGGCCTGGCTTCCTAGAAGAGCTGGACCCAGTGCTCGGGGGCCCCAGAAGAAATGGGAGAGCTAGGTTGGGGAGTGGGAAGTGGGAAGTGGCACAGAGCTGTAGAGGAATGAAGTCCTCGGTGTGCTTGGGCAACAAGGTACAGGTTGGGTGCGGCTGGTACAGAAGGTTCGTGTCTGCAGGCGACAGTGGAGAGTTTGTGGGAGAGGTCTGTGGTGGTCGGTCACCTGGGCAGCTCCATGCGTAGCGGGCTTCAGAGCCTGACCCGTGTTCCGGAGGCAGTGGGGAGCCACTGGAGGTTTAGGAACAGGGAAACAGCATGTGAATGTTTCTATTTGGGCTCAAGGTTAGATTTGAAACATTTTTAGAAACTTGACAATGGTTTCCTCTGGCAAACTAGGATTTCCTTTTTTTTTTTTTTTAAATTATTTTGAAAATAAACACTCTCCCTCCAACATCAAACAGCTTTTTAAAACACGGTGTTCTAATTGATCTAGATGAAGTAATTTCAAAACACAGGGTTTAAGTTTCACTTGTGAAACCCATAATTTTGGTGATTGGGGAAGCACTGTCTGGCAAGAAGATAGTTGGAGGGATTTGAATGGTTTAGAATTTAAATGTCCAAAAGCAGAGCCAGCCTCAAAGGAGTAAAAAATAGATTTTAATAAACTCAGCCCATTAGTGTTCATTGCTTTTAAATGCCTCTATTTTATATGTATTACTAGGTTTGCAAACAAGCATATTGAACCAATTTTTATGAGCACATTTGTGTGTGTGTGTGTGTGTGTGTGTGTGTGTGTGTGTGTGTGTGTGTAGGTGTGTATGTGATTACATGCAAGTGTGGGAGGAGTGAATGCCTCAGTGGTACAAGCAGTCCTTGATCGTAAGGGTTAACCACAACAGTAATAGCAAGCTAAAAATAATTACCCAAGTTTCTGGCCAGGGTATTAGTTTTACTTGAGAACCGAAGGAATCATCATCGTACTGGTGCATACTTGTTATCTGACCTTGTATCTGTGGCTCCCATCTTCCCTGAAACCAGAATAAACTGTGCCTCCTGTTTGTAGCATCCATATGTATTGGGGGGTTTTCTTCCTAGAGAAGGCTTGGTGGGAGGCGTTGGGATGGCAGGTAGGTGCTGCATGAGACAAGCACGAAATGACATCTTTGGGTCCCCCTAGATGGTGCACATATCAAGCTAGCATTACAGGAGACTGGACGATTTACTACAACCCAAACCAGTGACCTTTAGTAAAAATAAATAAGTTAGAGGCTATTTTGCAGTTTCACTTCCGGCTGCATGCAGTGGACAATCTCTGGGATGAGTCTACTAAAGAAGAAATTATACAGTGCATGCTTCTGTTCCCCTGTGACTGTATACACGAAATTTTCTAAAATGTTTGTGTTCCTTCTTTTCTGACACTAACCAATATCATTACCATCTGAAATCACCATTTACTCAGCCTCATGTCCTCTCCTGAAAAAAATGACTGGGCACACCAAGTTCTGAAAAGTTTTACTTTTAAAAGTTTAATCTGGCATGTTTATTATTGTTATGATCGATGCACGAATGCTTTGGAATTTGTCGGTCTTATAATGAGGTATGCTTGGTGGCTAATGGAAACCCTTGGCACTCGAGTCTTTCCATAGACCCTGAATTCCTAAAAAACAATGAGTGCGTGCTACAGAAAGATGCTCGTGGGACCCACAGCACTAAATCATCTGTGACAGAATGTTCTTGCAAAGAGTGGAATTGCATAAATGGATCGGCAGAAATAAGTGCTTTGGCACAAGTCCTTGAGTGCGGAAGAGCGCTGTTTGCTCTTCTAATTAGCTCTGGGTAGCAATCTTCCCTGATGTCTTCGCTGAGGAACCCAGGCTGAGGTCTCCTTAGTGGTCTGGTAGAGCTGCCATATATATATTTTTTTAATTTGTGTGTGTATGTGCATGTGCGCGCGCATGTGTGCATGTGTGAGTCAGAAGAAAACTCAGATGTCAACCTCATGAATACAGTCCACTTCCTATGAGACATAGTCTCTTGTTGGCCTGAGCTCACCAATTATGCAAGACTGGTTGGCCAGGGATCCCAGCAATCCCCCTGTCTTTGCTTCCCAGGATTACAACCACACACCACTGGCTTTTTATGTGAGTTCTGGGGATCCAACCCAGATCATCATGTCTGTGAGATAAGCACTTTACCAGCTGAACTAGCTCCCCAGCCCGAGGGCTACTGCTGTCATTGGAAAGGGTTAAGAAGACGCTGTCCATCCATGCACACGGAATGCCTCTTGAGTTGAACTGAGTGAATGAGAAAGAGGAGAGTTTGCCAGTGAGGGAAAGGATGCCACAGGGCCCTGACCCATGGGATTTAGTGCTGGAAACCAGCTGGGCAAGATCACCCAGGTACGCAGCAGTCAGCTTAGCCAGGACAGAGACCACCATACCCCTAGGTATTATACAAGCTCTGTTAAGGATGTGGGCAAAGAAAGCCCCATGCTTGGCACAGAAGACTTAATTCATCTTATTCATTATGCACACACCTTGCATTTTGCTCAAGAGAACTATGAAACAAAGGAAGAAGCACTCTTGAATTCAGTCACAATAGCATTGCGTTACTTTCATTATATTTAAAAATTACATTTACATATTTAATTTAGTGGGGTGTGTGTGTGTGTGTGTGTGCGCGCGCGCGCGCGCGCACGCGTGTGAGTGCTTACTGTGTGACACAGTTCATACGTGGAGGTCTGAGGACAGCTGCCACAAGTTCCTTCTTTCCTTTTACTATGTATGCCCTGAGGTCAAGTTCATGTTGTCAGACTCAACAAGTGCCGTTACCCAGGGAGCCATCCTGCTGCCCTCGCATTGCTTTTAAAAGTCCCAACGCCCTGGAAAGACCCAGGGGGAAAGGTAGAAAAGTAAGAAAGAAGAGAATGTGGAGAGAAACAAAGTCTGGATAGACATGCTGGGGATGACAGCCCTGCAGGGCCGACTTTATAAGAACTGCATAGGTTTTTTTCATTACAATTGAGGTGGGTTTTTTTTTTTTTTTTAAGATTTATTTATTATGTATACAGTGTTCTGCCTACATGTATGCCTGCATGCCAGAAGAGGGCACAAGATCCCATTACAGATGGTTGTGAGCCACCATGTGGTTGCTGGGAATTGAACTCAGGACCTCTGGAAGAACAGCCAGTGATCTTGACCTCTGAGCCATCTCTCCAGCCCACAATTGAGTTCTTTTTTTTTTTTTTTTTTGGTTTTTTCGAGACAGGGTTTCTCTGTGTAGCTTTGCGCCTTTCCTGGAGCTCACTTGGTAGCCCAGGCTGGCCTCGAACTCACAGAGATTCGCCTGGCTCTGCTGGGATTAAAGGCGTGCGCCACCACGCCCGGCTCACAATTGAGTTCTTTATACTGACCTACATTTTCAGGGAAGCCAACAGTTATATTTCTTCATAGAATCTGCAGTAGGCTTAAATGGCTAGCAATAAGCATAGAAATGAACGAATTTTTAAAGGTTTTGATCTGTATTAAAAAAATTTCATTTTTAGCTTATGAGTTAAACTTGCCCAAATAGTGAAGGCCAGTTAAAAGTATCCAGTTATTAGATCCCTTAGATGTTTGAAGGTGTACTTTATATAGTGTGGGTATTTTATCAACTAGACATAAAGAAACATTTGAGCCTGCTTGTGTCTGTTTCTCTCTCTTTTTTTTTTTTTTTTTGACTTTCAGCTTGTCTGGTGGTAGCATTGCATTGACTTAGATTTTACGACCATTTGACCTTACAGTCAATGATACTGAAATTTGCATTCTTTGCTTTTATATGTGTATAGTATGTGCATGTGTCCATTGTGTGTGTTTGTAGAGGCCGGAGACTATATCAGATGTCTTCCTCTATGGCTCTCTCCCTCACTTTTTGAGACAGTGTCTCTCACTGAATGTGGAGCTCACTGATTCTGCAGAGTAGCTGGCCACCGAGTGCCAGGGTCCTCCTGCCTCTCCCCTGTCAGTGATAGGGTTGTGCATGTCGTTATCGTACCTGACTTTGATGTGGGTGCTGGGATTACAAACTCGGGTCCTTCAGCTTGCGTAGCAAACATTTTGCTGACGGAGCCATCGCCGCCTGAGTTTCTTCTTAACCCACGAGTATGTATTAGTGAAGCCAAAGGACCTGTGACACGGAGACGTTTCTGTGTCACATTTGTGTCCCCTCCACATTGCTGCTCTTTGTCTCCAGCTGCCCCCTCCAGTGCTATTTAATGTAGAAGTGTTTTATGCTCCTATACAAAAGTTCCATACAGGGACCTAAAAACCAAATAGCTTTTTTTCCCATTGATTTGTTGTCGGAGAGGATGTCATAGACAATTTCCAAAGGTAATTTTTTTTCTTGAATTTTACTAATAAAAACTCACCTGTCAGAGCCACTTCTCAGTCAACTTTTTTTTTTTTTTTTTTTTTTTTTTTTTTTTTTTGGTTTTTCAAGACAGGGTTTCTCTATGTAGTTTTTGTGCCTGTCCTGGAGCTCACTCTGTAGACCAGGCTGGCCTCGAAATCACAGAGATCCGCCTGGCTCTGCCTTCCGAGTGCTGGGATTAAAGGCCTGCGCCACCACTGCCCGGCTCAGTGCTCCCTTTTTATTGAGAAGCGATTGCTAAACTTCGGCCCTGGACTTCTGCCTTGACTCCACTGTTTACCAGCGGCCTACAGCCTCTGCCTTTATTTCCTGCATTGTAAGAGAATGGAAACAGCTGCTTCCAGGACCCTGGGAGGAGCCAGTGAGGCAGCAGATAGGAAGGCACGTCTTATCTGTGTGACAAATGGTGGCTTCCAGCACTCTTGTTTGTGTCATACAGTCACTGTTTCTCCTCCTCTTCCTCTTCTCACCTGTGGACACACCCGTGTGAGTGAGGTGATGGATGGACACTGTTCCACACCTCTTGGGCCAACGTAGGGAAGAAAGGGCTGTGAAGAGGAGGCAGAGAGGCGACCCTGTGTGCATCTGTGCCTGTGGGAAGATGCACACGTTTGCAGTTCCATGACTGATCCTGTTGCCGTTAGCCCTTCAGGACATCACGTGCTTTCCTGGGCGGCTCCTCCAGTCCACCTCTTTGAAGGCGGAACTTGCTTTCATCTGTATCCTCCACCCTGCCCTCCTCCAACACGGCTGCAGTATGTAGAGGGAAAGAGAGCAGAGATACGTGCCTCTTCACTCTTGAGCCTTTCACCATGACGGGACATTTGCGATGCTCCCTTCTGTCTTCTTTTGGGGGACACCTCTGAGTCAAAGGAGAGATATGCTGCTCTCCATTTGGGGGGTGACACTCTTGTTAATGGGAATAAACAGGACAGTGGGTTTCCAAAGCCAGCATCCCCACAGGCCCATGTTCCCCTTCATAGGAATCTCTTCAGTGCTATTTGGGAGCACCATGCCAGACAGGAAGGTGACTAGAAAAGCTTACACAGGAAATGCTGCCCTTTTCCTGACATGAGATGGAAACATAAAGGGATTGCTAGAAACAGTTATTAAGAAAAGTGATGAACCTGGTACATCTTTGCTCTCATACCACGTTAGAGGTGTGAGGTTCTTGGTGTATTTATTGGCACCCTGTCATGTGCTGCATGCACATGTGGATGAGGCAGGGTAAAGCTAACGGAGGTACAGCAACCCAAAGGGATTACACAGTATTACAGCACCAGACCTAAACACAATGTTCCCCTCTTAAGAAGGATGTTGCTTTCATCTCAGCTAAAGCGCCCTCATCAGATCTTCTCATCCTCTCAAGCATCTCTGGCCACTCCTTTTATAAAAGATTAGATCTAATCCTCCTAAATTTAAACTAGCAAAATGCAATATGGAATCATTGCCATATGCACAAGGGCTTTTTTCCTTTGTTGTGTGTGTGTTGTGTGTGTGTGTGTGTGTGTGTGTGTGTGCGCGCGCGCGCGCGCGTGCGCGCGCGCGCAGATGCATAAGGAGGCCAGAGGTTGCCCTAAGTAGCTCCCTCAATCACTCTTCATTTTATTTACTGAGACAGGGTAGTCACCTTGCCCAGTGAGTCTCAACTCTGCTTCTGAAAGCCTGAACTCTGGTCCTCATGTTTGGAGAGCTAGTACTTTACCTGTCAAGCCATATACCTCTGAGCTCCCATGATGTGGGTAAGCCAGGGTCGTGCTAAGGATTCCATATAAGAAGGGGAGAGATTTACTCATACTAAGCATGAGAGTGCTTCTTGGAATTTAGCCTCTTCCTAGGAGGGTTGAATGTTGGAAATGCTTTGCCAAAATACTTCTTCTTTTGTTCTCTATCAGCCCTTCCATCTTGACTACAAGCAGCTTAAAAATAAGTTGGGCATATCTTAGTGGCCAGAAACCATGGCAATCAGGATGAAATCATTATCAAGGCAGAAATAACAAGCTCTGATAGAGCTAGCCAGAGAAATGGTCCTGAGGGCATCCTCACACTTGTATGGACCCTTATGTCACCAAATTAGACTGGGTTTGAAACCCCAGCTCTTATAGGAAGCCATGAAAAGTTGAGCCAGTTCTGAGCTCTGCCCTTCTCCTCTAGAAATGGTGGCCTGTTTCACGAAGTTGCCATGGGGGTTAAGTTACATGAAACATGATACCCGTGAAACAGCCTGGGGCTGGGCCTCCTTAAGAGTTGTGACTGTCATTTTAATTCAGAGTCACATTCTGTTGTTTAAAGAAAACTTTCTAAAATGAGTGTGTAGTTCCTAGCTTTGGAGTATCAGTTTCAGGTTGCTAGACTGAGTTTTACAAGTTCCGAGATGCTTGCTTGGGGACAGGAAGAGATCTTGTGTGTAATTCTTCTGTGTGACTAGTTATAAGAATCGTCTTACGCTAGCTACCTCTCTGGGTTTTACTTCTTTGTTTATAAAGGGACAACAACGCGGTGTCTTCTATGTGTCATCTAGAAGCCAGTTAGAAATCGGACCAAACAAAGCTCAGCGTGAAGTTCAAACTGGGTTGGCTGTATTATTTCCATTGGATTTGAAATGGCCAAGGGGGGAACATGTAGCAAAACCACTTCAAAGGTAGCATAGCCCTGAAGAACGAAGAACTTGGAGTCAGCCGATCCAGGCTTGGCAGCCACTTTGCAGGATGACGGTGTGTGTTTTTGGACAGGTGACCACTGCTCTCAAGGCCCCGGCGTTCTTGTCTGTGAAATGCAGGTGCGGGTTTTAGCTTTGTGATTCTGTGTGCTTAGACTCCTCTGAGCGGTGACACTAATAGTCATATTTGGAGGACAAAAAAAAAAAAAAAAAAAACAATTTCTTAAAAGCCTCTTGGAGTCATGGTGCCAGGGAAATGAGTTGAGAACCTGACAGCCTGCCACTCCTCAGAGTCGATGGTGTTTAAAAACTGAAGCTTTAGTGGCAGGCATTTGACACCGTTTGAGGAGGGGAGACAATTAAAGTGGGGTTAAAAAACAACCTCGATTCTGGATGAAAACCACTGGTTTCTTACACATTCCGGAGCTACTCCGAACCTCAGTTATCTGTCTGGAATCGTTGCTCCAAGGTTGACTGCGTCAGCCGTGGTTCATCAGCCAGACAGCTTACAAGGCAGAGGGGGAGAGGGAGCGCCCTCCAGGTCCTCAGCTACCTCTTTTGATGGCAATTTCCCACCTGGGCTTCAGCTGCTCTTTGGTGTGTCTGGAGGCAAGTTTCTAGGCCTGCTCGTGGTGGTAAGTTTCATCTCACAGCCTGGAATGTTACCTTGAAAAATTCAGAGGCTCAGCCTGGATCAGCGGAAAGAAAGAGTTCTGGGATTAATTAACAAGGTCTGCCATGCTTAGGTGTGGCAGTATTAGTGCCAGATATTTGCGGTCCGCGCCCCTCCCCCCCCCACCCAGAGCAGGTTGGGAAGATCCTCTAGGTCGTGTCCCCTCCACTGGCAGCAGATCAAGGACTTGGGCCGGTGTTTTCCGGTGTCCTGGAAAAAAAAATGTTTTCCAAGCCTCCAGCAGGTTCTGTTTTATTCTCTAGGGAGGTTTATTCTAGTTAAGTGAGCAGAGAGAATGGAAGAAAGGAAGTCGGTTGATTCGGCTCCACAGTCACAAGGCAGGAGCTGCAAGGTCAAGAAAGTTGGAAACTCCACCGTGTAACTCTGGAAACTCCAGTGAAGACCAGGCAAGGTGCCCCTGGCCCAGCAAAGGCCGCCACAGACCACAGACCACAGATCTTACCTGCCTCTGGCCAGAAGGTCAAGGCTACAACTTCCCTGGACACTGGGCCTTTGGTAGGCAATCAATCATATCCTCCACATCCCATGGCCTGGAGAATTTGCCAGTTCATTTAAAATTGAGGATACCTTTCAGTTATTCATGCTGATGGAACAGAGCATCTGAGATCTGTTTCTCTCCAGTTTTGAATGTGATTTATAGTTTTATACTGTTGATTCTGCTTTCCCGGTGATGTTTGAGCATTTCAGATTTCTTTCTTTTTTTTCTTTTTTTTTTTTTTTTAAGAACAGTGGAGGGGGTGAGAAGTGCTTTTTTGGCAGCTCTCGATGTGTTTCTCATAGCCAGCCAAATGTCTCCAAGCCTCCTCACTTTATAAGCCCATGAATGGTACCATTGGAATCCTAACACCTACCTTGTATTGCATTCTTACTATGTGACCCCTGGGATCCTGGTAACTGCGGAAAGAGGTATGTATATTCAGGAGGATGTTGGGCAGTGTTGGGAGAAGGGACGAAAGGCTGAACATTGTCTGTGAGAAATCCACTGAAGACCTCACAGAGTGGAGAGTGGCCCTGACTTCCTTTGTTCTTGCTGCTTCCTGTTATTTTCCAATGACTGCACTTGAGCTCTGCATACAATTAACTTTCAATTATCCTGAGCCTGATTAGTCAGGTTTGCAGATTAACTAAGTGAGGGCTCACCTGGGTCTGCGAGGTGCTGCTTCAACTCAGTTGCTCTTGCTGATTAATTAGTTGGTTATGGCTGATTGCCTGCTCTAGGGTTCTGAGACTCTGGGACTGGGGCTACTCACAGCAGAGGAGGGTGGTCAAGGGGCACCTTTGTCCACGACCTTTTTTCTTTCTTCAGCCGAAGGTTTTTCACTGGTCATGGAAAACTCTGGATTCTCCAGCCCGGTTCCCAGAGGTTCAGACATTCCCTGGGACCCTGCTCTTGGGCCCTCACCCCACCTTGTGTTGGAAGCAACCCACTTTCCAAATTGGGAAATCTAAGTTGACCATGGGGGTGCAGTGAATGTGAAAGTCATTGTGATTAGACATCTAATATGCTGAAAGTAGACCCAGGACTCAGCAATGGGACTGCCAGCCCCCTCTTCCTCCTCAGGCTGTAAACCTCCCCTCTCCACACATGTAGACTGACAGTCCCCGCCCCCCCCCCCCCCATCACTAAGCACTGGATCCCAGCAGAGGTCTGTGGAAGTTAAGGCCATAGTGACAGTGGGGCAGGGCTGCTTGCAAACGCAGGCTCCTCAAGGTCCCCATCTACCCACGGTGATGGTTCAGGATGCTTGTGATTGGATATCATTGTTGTCCTAGGTGACCACCGTGGCCTGAGTGCCCGTGGGGGTGAGAGGCAGACGTACGTACGTACGTAAGCTGGCCACACCTTACGCAAGGTCAGAATAGACCCTGGAACCTGGCTTCAAGCTCCTCACCACATCTGGGTTTGGGCAACAGATACCTTGAGTCTTAGGTAGATTTCAAAACCTTGAGAAAGTGTCCACTAAGGATTTAGGTCTGTGGATCACAAAGAAAGAGGGGGCCTATACACATCATATTTGATGGGGTTCCGTGAACTGCCCTTACTGCTCAAGCAAGCAGCACTCGCCCGAGCACCTGACTCTGTCTTCCTCTCTGGGTTCCCATTTCCCATCTCCCAGACCTTGGCACCCACCGTGGGTCCAGCATCTGCCGCCTCTTTCTAGCCAGGCCCGTCGATTTCTTTGGTCCTTCGTGTTTTCCCGGGGCTGTCAGTGTGTATTACAGTCTAGAGATCACATTTTATTAACACAAAGAAATCTGCTTGGGCTGCCTGGTTTGGCAGTCACGTGGAGAGAAATGTGTTCCTTGGTCCGCCAGCCTGCAGCGCTCTGTGCAAAATACAGCAGAGAGCCGGGCACCGGGCCAAGCTTACATTTCACTTCGGAACACACTTCGAATCACTCCTTGCAGAACATCCCTGGCGGTGTCTATTTGGGGAGTAAGTTAGAGAAGTGTTGTTTTTCTCTTAGGAGTGTGTCAGGAGATAGGACCTTTAGAACGTGTTTTACCTTTCCCATCCTCGCATCTTCAGGGTGCCCAGATATCTATAAGATCCAGCAAAAGGCAGGAACAGCAGGAGAAGGAGACGCCGCCCCCTTTTGTCCCTGGCTGCCCTGCATAATCAGTAAACACAGCCAACACGGCCTGGTTGGAGAAACTTAGGCCAGGGTAACAACATCAAAAGCTAAGTTCTGCAGCTCCGGGGCAAAGGGGCTCCTCTCCCAGATAAAACATTGTTGTCCAATTCTTTCATTCCAAAAGATCTGAGACTTCCCTACGGTTGGACCTCAGCCAGCCAGCGAAGGAAGGAACTCCAGCAAGCCTTTGGAATGGTAAATGCTATGAAAATAAACAAACAGACCTCTTCCATTCCCTTCTCCCTCCCTTGTCTATTTTTATTTCTTTCCCCCTGTTGTTCTCCAGCACGCTGCAGTACCCGCCTGCTCTATACTGCTCCTTTCCCCACCTTCATATTCTCCGGGACCGCGTTCACTAGTCTGCCTCCAGTAAAACAAAATGCCTAACTTCGAAACTGAGGAATCAGAAGAAAGGAAGTCTAATTGAGTAATCTTCCTCGGTTACCTCTTGCTCTCTACTTGTAAAGTGACAACCTGAAGCCAAACTTGAGTCTGTGTGATGAAGTTGGCTTGGGAATTTGAAATCTCCTTTAAGAAAGATCAGAATGGCTAAAAGGCATTTGCTGGCATAGTATGGACCTCTTTATTCCCTAATGAGCTAGACCCCTCTCTGTGAAAAGAAACTCTGTCTTCGCCCTCACCCCCACCCAGAAGCTACATAAAGATTTCTCAAGGGCCAAGCCTTGCTCTCATTCTAAACATTTGAAACTTGGGAAGGTTGCACTTTCTGTCAGTACTGTGTGGCCAAGCAGCAACTGATAGGGACCTAGAGAACCTTCCTTGGCAGATGCACGTGTCTGGCTGTTGTTTCCTAGGCCAGGTAGCCCCTGGGAGCCGCCCCCACCCCCCTCCTTCATAGAGGATGCCTAGACTCTCAGAGCCAGGCTGCAGCTTCTTGCTGGCCAGCTCCTGGTGAAGCCTTTGCTTTGCTTTGCAGAAGGCAGGTGCCAGAGACCCATCCACCCGCCTGGAAACCTGTTGGTAATTAGCTTTAAAAATAATGCCAGGGTTCACACATGGCTGCTGGGTGCGTTAACTCAGTGGGAAGGAAAGAGAGTGCTGCTTCACAGAATAAACGCTGTGGCCATCGCTCTAGTCATTCCCGGTAGGGTTAAATCAGGTTATCCGGGAGATGACGTCACCTTGTGCCTTCCACGAGATCTGCAAGTGTTGAGGAATAGTGGAAGGTCAGAAATCTATTCAGAGCCACGCCCCCTTCCCTTCATCTGTGAGACTGGGGCATTTTTAAGTCTTACTTTCTTTTTGAGGAGACCGGAGATTGAACCACGGTTCCATATGTCCTGAGCATACACTTTACCACTGAGAGGCACCCTCAAACCTGTCACATTGTTGGTGGGGGCAGGTGGGAGGCTATTTGACAAAATCTCTGAGAGAGGATGGAGAGTCAGTCACTTGTCAACATCAAGTGCCAATTCTCCACTGTGAATGTGTAGATTATCTTCTCAGTGTACTTGGCCTGGTAAATGAATACCTGGCTAGTTACTATTTGCCACTTAGGGAAAGACCATTGACCTCTATCCCACTTAGGGAGTGTTTGGGGAATGTAATTTCTTTGCAACATTATAGCAATAGGACAATTATTATTCAGACAGTGCCTGGACTAAGAGAATCAGTCATTAAGGTTGTAGGACTGGGATTGTGTCCTGCCTTTTACCAGTGTTAAACTTGAAGCTTGCAGGATTTTTGCCTTTTCATAAGAAAAGATTTGTGGAAACTGATCTTCTAGGCTCCCGAAGCTCTCCATACTTCATAATGAGACCTTGCCAATCCTTTGACTAGGTTTTTGTTGATAACTCCTCGGCACATGTTTTCCACCAAACTGGTAGCCGGGAATCAGTAGGTGAATGAGTGAAGGATACATCAAAGACCCCTGCTTTGGTTAGAAATGTTTTTAAGTGGATGCTTGTGCCAGTAGAAATTTTTTTTTCCAACACAGTAGGTGTTTACAAAAGGTCCTGAAGGTGCAGCGAGCCACTGGGTGCTCCTTAGCCGGTGGGTCTCGGAGGAGGTCAAGTGTAGTCTCCCACCGCTGATGCAATGACAGGCCCTGGGATCCTCCACGCATGACACTTTCATGATCTGCTTTTGTTACATGTCATTATTTTCTGATTCACTGTATAAACATGCAAGAAAGAAGAAACCTCTGAGAGTAGAGAATTTCAATGCTTGCAAATCTAGGTGGATATCCAACTCCAGTTCTCCACCTTTTCATCACAGAGGCATGTCTGGAAGTCAGCTGCTCCACCTGCATGTGCCCAGATCCCTAGTTAAGAGTTCTTAGAACCCACCCAACAAGTTCTTAGCTGGGATTTAACTGGGCAAGTAGACAGAGTGGGCTAAGAGAAGAGGATGTGCTTTTCTTTTCTTTTTCTTTTTTTAAGTAACTATCTACCAAGGGTTAAGAAAATGGCTTAATTGGTAAAGTGCTTGCTTTACAAGCTTTAGGACCTGAGTTCAAATCCCCTACCACCCACATAAAAAGCTGATATAGTCACACACATACACACACACACACACACACACACACACACACACACACCATCAAGTTAAACTTCTTTGATTAGTAGATAAAGGCAAGCACTTCTCTATAGACATGCCAGTTGCAGCTTCTTTGTGTGTAGGGTCTGACTGGTTTACAAAATGGTGAGTCTCTCCACACCATCCAACGGTTGACATGGGGAACAGATGTGCCCAGTGCTGAAGAGAACCATTTCACAATTTAACAGCGGCCACTACTGCAGTGTCCCCCTAGGTGGAAGGTCAGCTGCTTCTTTCGGATGTCCGCAGTCCTCCCTGTATCCATCCTGAGCCTGCCACTCCATCCCACGGGCCATGCCAGGGAGTGGAATGGGAGTCTCCGGCAGCAGCCGGAGTCGTTCATCCTTCCCACGTGCACCATGCCTCGGTTCATCCATATGTTAAGGAGAGGAACGACCTCTCATCCTTGTCCCTTGATGAGGGACAGAGCTTTCCTGTTCCCTTCTGCCTGGGAAACCTTACTCCGACAAGAAACCGTGTGCCCTCTACTCCAAATTTCAACCTTCTATCCGGCAGGAGGCAGAAAAGGAACAGCTCCCTAGTTACTTAGCCTCTTCTTTTGTGCTTAGGATAGTTCGGGCGCCAGGCTACACAGTTTTATATGTGTTAGCTCATTAAACTCCAAAGCCACCCCTGGGTATTGCTGGCGTTAGCATTAGATTGGTACTGCTGTTGCTGTCCTCTTACAGATGAGACCCAGAGAAAGTGAGCAGAATAGGAGAGAGAGCAGTCAGCTGGCAGGGCTGGGACAGGATGTCGTGCCACCATCTGGCGCCGGGGCTCTATGTTAGGTCGCTGTGGCCTCCTCCACTGTTCAGGAGAGGGGTCTCTGCCCGCAGGAGAGAGCAGAATGTCGGGCGCTATCGGTGCACCTGTGTCCATGGTATGGCATGGTGGCTGGCTAGGTAGGTTCTAGGATCCTGAATGTGGAGGACAGAAGGGAAAAGGATGTTTGGATCTGGCAGCATCTCTCGAGTCCTAGGCTCTCTTCAACCAGCAACGAGAGAATCTAATTTTAAGGACAGCCAGACCAGCTTGCAAAGCACAAGGTTTATGTTTAAATCATGAAGGTTTAGTTTAAAAGTGAATTCTGTGCTTTTGTACAATTTGCAAAACCTCAGTTCCTTCTGACATAGTAGCAGCAGAGATGTACCCGGGATGAAGAACTTGACTTGGCAATCAAGCAATATGTAGGAATGGCCGAGGGGAGTTAGGAATGTGGAATGATGTTGTGCCTCTGAGGCACGGGTGCCAGCTCCCAGCATAGTCAAAACAAGTCACAACCCACACTGCCCAGTGCCGCAGATGATATGTGGATATGGTCAAGAGAGCCTCCTTCTTTCATGAATAGGTTTCTCTTGTATGGACACATACATGCATGTAGGTCCTTAGCGAGACACATGCATCAATACCTGGCTATGTTGGACATCAGCTGTGGGTTTAGCCCTCAGTGAGACATGGGAGGGAGACAGAGGCACTTTTTCAATGTTCCTATCCATCTATTTCCCTGTGATATTCCTGGTGAGGGTTCCTCCAGATGCCCGCCAAGGAAGTCGCTTCTTCAGAGATGCTTACGGGAGGCAGCACAGGACATGCAGCCTCACTTGGTAAATATTAGTTTCCTTCCTCTTCCTGTGTGTAAGGCAAGTTTGTACGAGCGAGTGAGGCTTCGACAACTCGGAATGCAAAAATAGCTCTGCCTGTGAGGATGTGGCCTCTTTTCCCCGAGTGTGGACCAGATGTCAGGCTGCCTGGTGAGGACTCGGGAATGTGACAGCTTTCCCGTGCAGGCCCTCAGTGCTTCTCTCCAGATGGAAGCCTCTCTTCCCATGTGATTTGTGGATCTGAAAAAAAACAAGAGCCCAAAAGACAGTCCGGGAGTCTTGCTCTTTATCAAACGCATGTGTGGATATATGGATTTCAGGTATCGCCTTCAAGTTAAAGGCGTGGCCATCACATCATTTCCCCGGTTGCTTAGTGACAGCAAAGATGAGGGGAAGCTTAGAGACTGTGGATATTCATTTAGAGCTGCTTCCATTCGGTTCTGACCTCACGTTTATTCAGAGCCAATTGTTTACGGTGCGCTGAGCTGGGCGTCTACAGTTGAGATAGAAGGAAGATGCCGTCCTTTGAGCTGCTAAAGCCTGTGAGGTGCAAAGGAGAAAAATCATCATGACTGGAGTGTGATAAGAGGGGGAAGGGAGACATGAATGATAATCTCTGCACAGGTAGAAGAGGGAATAGCAGAGATGATCCTCAGTTCCGTCCTCAACGTGGTGAAGAATAAGCAAAAACAGAATCCATCAGTCGACAGGAAGGATTTCCGACTGAATGGGTTTTACGAGACTTAATGAGTTTTTCCTAACAGGCATTAACAGTGTACCAGTAATGTGCAGGGGAAAATAGCCAATCCGCACCAGTGAATCACAGGCAAGAACCATTCAGAGGGTTATATGACAGAGGACGTGGGTCAGAGAGGAAAAGAGGGAAAAAAATATGAAAGTGGTGGTTAATACACTCCACCTGACTGGCTCTCTTTCCCCGATGAAGGAAGAGTTCGTGGCATAGTGTGGGGCCTGTGTCAGCACGCCCAGGGCGCCAAAGCCTGTGTCTCAAACATGGTGTGTTTAAAGAAGCTGTTGGGAGGTTAGAGGCGGCATAATTGATATGATTTAGAAGTCGCTGTGGCAACACACCCACTTCTAGAGAGTCAGTGTCTGTGGGAGGGCAGGCAAGCTTGTGGCTTTTGCCCCGTACTCTCCTGTGCCCGCCTATCTCCTGCTCTGGGCCAAAGGTCTGGACAAATTCAAAAGGACAAATGCCCCACGTGGCTCACTGCAGCCGGTCTTTGTGAAATTGACCCTGGAATAAGATAAGGACACAGTTAGCACACCAGCTAGGAGGTTACAGGGAAACGGTGAGGGAGAGGGAACCCGAGCCGGCTTGCCAACTCTTCAGGATGCATCTCCCCATACTGGAAAGCATGGAGTAGCCTGTGGATTTCCATGAAAAACATAAATGCATATGGCCTCCGTGAGTGTACACTGCCTTTTTTATAAGCAGTAGCACGGAATGCTTCGGGACATAAGTAAAATAGACTTTCGAGTGGCAGAAAGATTTGGGTTAATGAAAAATTGGCTGTGATGAGTTTCAAAGACCTCGGTGCTTGCCTCCGAGGCGCCACCTTCCGACGAATCCTTGTATAACGTGGTTGGAGGCAATGGTTGGAGGCAAGCTTTGGTTTGCAAGCCCAGGCTCCTTTGGCCACTTTAGTAGCTCGTAAAGTTGGCCTCACAGGAGAATAGTTAACTAGTGGCGATTCTTGACATTTTTTTAAATATTCCATTAAAAAAGTACTGCAGGGTCGTTCTTAAAGTCAGACTATACAGCAATATAGCTTAAGTTCTTACAGCCTATTTCCAGATTGGCTTCCTACCATCTCTTGCATGCTTTTCCAGAGAGTTTCTTTGCCTTTGTAAGCATATACATATATACATATATATGTGTGTGGGTGGGTGGGTGTGTGTATACCGTGTGTTTGGGGACATGAAAATATATGTATATATACTTATATGCACCTGGCACGTGCTGTTGCACAACTTGCCTTTTTAATATCTGTTGGAGAACTACCCTTATTAGCACATAGAGATCTGCCAGCTGCATGGAGTCCCGTTGTCTGGGTGTTCAGTGGTTCGTCGTTGCTTCTAGGCATTTAGATCGGTTTCTTCCACAGATGCTACCGTTCACGTTTGTGGTAGACCTAAAATTTAATTCCTAGATGTGGAAATGCTGGATGGAAATGTGTAGGCTCCAGAGGAAGAGAACCAATTCACACTCCCACTGGAAGCATGTAAGAAATCTCTTTCCTCTTTCATTGAAAAGAGAAATCAGAGAGCCCAGGCCACATTTTCAGATCTTCTGATTGAGCTGGGAGGGGTGCTGGATGTCAGTGTTACCTCAGTGTTCCTCAGAGCCTCATAGGTGGATCTCGAACAAGATGGAGAATATGAGCCATGAGTAGAGAGTAAGGGTAATTACTTGGTCATCCTTTGGGATCCAAAAAGCAAGAGCTCGTGCACTGTTGTGAGTTGGGAGAAACAGAATGATGTATTTCTTCTGAAATTCCCACTACGCGGGACATCCCATTTAGACAGACATGGCATTAAATGAATCTCTATCCATAAACATGGTATATTGAAACAACAAGGACCAGAGAAATGCTGCATAGATTCTGTTGGATACTTTCCTCTCTGTTGTAATTGTTTAGTAACAATGCATTTTTTTT